>NC_057702.1:935282-946152 GCF_014466175.1 Vespula pensylvanica | reverse complement strand
CGACGACGACGACGACGACGACGACGACGTCGACGACGACGACGACGACGACGATGACGACTACGACGACGATTACGAGGGGTTACAAAGCTACGAGAAACGCATTAAATACTCGAGATGTGCGATGTCCTCGGACGAGTCCTCCTCGTGGTTGTATACATATTGTAATACATATACATATAAATATCTATGTATGTATACATACAATTATATATATATATATATATATATATATATATATATATATATATATGTACATACGTACGTACGTACGTACGTATATGTATATCGAGCGTTGCAGCTTGAAACAGCGGCGCTGGGACAAAGGACGGAGCCTAAATTGATTGCGTCTAAAACCTAACGAGCTTTCTCGCCTTTTCGCATCCTCTCTCTTACGACGTCACCATCGACGTCGTCGATGAATCTTCCGTGCTGGGAAAATATGTGAGAGACTGTGAGAGCTTTTCGGTTCTCTCTTTCTTTTTTATCATCCCCTCTTTTTTTTCCTCAAACGTATCACCCTACTCATCGTCGTCGACTCTCTTTCCTTTGGCAAGCGAACTCGTTTGACGCGAGCCGAAGATATTACTACTACTACTAACGCTACTCCTACTACTACTACGATTAATACTCTACTATATGTGCCTACTACACAGGCCAAGTAGCTTTTGTTCGTCCACGAATCGATGATCCTACCCCCAGATGAAAATCGAATTAAAATCGAATTAGAAGAATTTTTACGTGTGATTCAGCGTACAACTATTCCCACGTCCGGTCATAAGGGCTGAATGTCGATCGTACATCGTCGTCTCACCCTCTATGAACTGTTCTTACGAACTGTCCTAGTCCGTAGAATGTTACGGGGTTGCGGCTGACTGACTGGCTAGCTATCTGCTACTGGCTGCTGTTGCTGGTAGTGTCGTCGTGCTCATGAATTTTCTATCGCTCGTCGAAATGATTAAATGATCTTCGTTGAAACGAGGGGTAGAGTAGTATAGACTCGCCCTTTTACGTGTCTAACGTGACACTGCCAAGTGCCATTCGAAATTCTCCCCTAGTGTGATCATCTATTATTTATATTAATAGGCACCAGCGGAGTTGAGAATCAGTGGTGGGAGAAGATGATGCGAGCAAGTGCTTACGTCCTTGAATATTAATGGCATAAGGGTTAAAAGCCTTCGTTTATTACCTAATCGAGCGAGCTAATCATTCTAATCTCTCTCTCTCTCTCTCTCTCTCTCTCTCTCTCTCATTATCATCCTCTCTTGACTTTAAATTCTAACCGACTACTTGAGATCTTCTCTCGTTGATACAAAGAATATCCTACTTTTGGCGAGAAAATTTCACGGGAGTAATCATCAGAAGTTTGTCCTCCCCTGTTCTTTTTCTCTCCAACGAGTCCCGCGCGCGTTGAGCCTGCCGCTGACAAACAAAGCGATGAATTCCGGATGGACGAATGGCACCCCTAAAAATTGACCGATAATGCACATCAGAACGAAGTCTACTCGGTCTGGGAAACGAATCGACTTAGCAGCGAGGACTGGCAAATAAATAAGGGCGTCGACGAAAATCGGAGAAGTACGAGTATATCCGAGCAATTTGGGCGTTACGCGATTGTCAACGGTACCGCTTATAAATTCTCCTAAAGCTCATCGCAAGAGGGTGGCCTGGTTGTGTTTAGCCGAACTACCGAGAAACCTGAGAAAGGGGATATAAATCTCGACTCTAACCGAATTAAGTTGGAAGTATGGACCGAACTTTCGCCACGCCCTTTGCCGCCGATGAAACGCTATCGAAACCACCGAGTCTGCGTGTTGTGAAAAGCTCGAGATTCATAGACCATGCAATGCCAGCCATGAATTTAGCAAAAAGACTAGCATGGAAACTCGAGGAACAAATGATCGCTCTTGTTACAGATAATTCACAAATGTGGATACATAAAATCTACCATCTAATGACGTTGCCGTCCATCTAATTGTTGCAATATACTTTTTACTGTTAAATCCTATGCAACGTATTTGCAATGATCTCACTTCGTATCGAGAACTTGCATATCGAAAAAAATTTCCTATTTTTCTTTTTAATTTCTACAATAACGAATTTCGTAGAGAAAATTAACGCTAATACTATCGTAATTTTTCTACCACTTTCAACCAAAATAAATCAAACATCAAAGGACAAATACGTCAATAATTTACAATCAAACAACACAAATGATACGATTTACTTCGTTACAAAGTGACCAATTTTAGCAGTTACTCATTAATGAGCGACCAATTTTACTAGTTACTCATTCGTGCGAACGATTCTCCAACAAGCTTACTAATAATTCGACGAGTTAGAAGCAACTACTTTCCAAGGGTAGAAGAGACCCTTTTTGCCATTCGGTAAGCAAGTGTCCCTCGTAATGATGTGCCCGACGCGTGCCACAGCCTCAGCATGGGGTACATATAGCCCATGGTTAGACCCCAAAGTCTTGTCCGTCCAACTCGACCATTTACCACTCGATGACCGAAGGAACACGAAGGAGACGAAGAAGGGAAACGCCTCGTGCACTTATTATGCGTCAAATAAGTCTACCGTTTGCTTCTACCCTCTACCACGAAATTAATTGGCTCGGCATCATCCCTATCATGGGATTGAGGAAAACTGAGAAGGGAATTGTTTCCCTTCGCATGAATTTGGAGATTTCAGAGAATCTAGAGACTCTCAGGGATAATTCGATGACGATTTCTTGATGTTCATTAAAAACAAATAAATAAAAATTACAATTTATGCTAATCATTCGACCATGTGCAGTTGTAAGGAGAATTTTCGATATTCGCTATTTTATTTGAGACGCAAAAGTTCAACATAAATTCACGGCCGATTGCTTCCGGAATGAATGATAACGCAATAAAACACAATAATGTACACGTTCGATGTGTATATCTATAATCCATGTATTTATAAATCAAATACGTTTGAGCGAGAACGTTTCGACGTGTAATATCGGATTACCAACGATAATCGGATTTCACAGGGCATCCATCGTTATTTCCGTCGTTGATGAAAATCCGAAAATATGATTTTCCATAGGTTACGTCTGACGATCTTTACCTTTTCCCCGGAACGATTCGAAAGACGTCCCTTTTCCTTATACAAGTCAACAGTAAGAAGAAGAAAAGACCTACAAAGAGTAAAAAAAAGAGAGGAAAAAGAAGAGAGACTCGATATCTCATTATCGAGCGATCGCAAACTAAACTCACCGTTTGAGAGTAACGAGATCTCCAATTATCTTCAGGGACAGTGTCTCGATCGTACTTATTTAGAAACATTATAAAAAAAGGAAAAGAGAGAGAGAAAACGAGAGAGAGAGAGAGAGAGAGAGAGAGAGAGAGAGAGAGAGAGAGAGAAAGAATGAAGAAGTCGGACGCGAGTTTTGAAGAAAACGCTCAAATAACGAAAAACAATGATAAAGTGTGAGAGAAGGGAAAGGTATATAGATACCTCTGTGGTTGAAGAAAAACTCATTGGTTCGGTTAGGTGAATTTTCAAGGGTCCTTAGGAGTCCAGTTGATATACCTGAGTATGCGATTCACTCGAAGGCATCATCGTTGGTGCGTAATACAGCACATACACAAAGTTGGCGTTGGGTTGGGTAATATATCGTAGAGTACTTGAGGCAGGTGGGAGTCATCTTGGTGTTCATCGACGTATCGGTGATCCATAGGAACTCACACTAGGATTTCCTGTTAGCACCGTTTGCCCCCTCTATGCAAAAGCCCCTCTCTCTCTCTCTCTCTCTCTCTCTCTCTCTCTATCACCCCTCGCAAGCCGACGGCAGGCCGTCTCGCGTCTGCTTTCCCCTTTTACTCTCTCTCGCTCTCTCTCTTTATTCCCATTTCCATTCTCATCTTCTTGTTTTGGTCCAATAGTCAGTCGTCGGTCTGATCGATGATACGCCAACAGGCAGTACTGCGCATGGCCGACTAAATACAAACTCGCTCCTTATTATACACAGGGTGTGCCAATAAAGGGGGTGGTGAAAGAGAGAGAGAGAGAGAGAGAGAGAGAGGGTGAGAGTGATGGAGAGGGAGGAGGAGAGAGGGGAGGTCTAGGAAACGAAGGAGAAGGTGCGGAAAAGGTAAAGCCCTCTCTCGTTCTCCTTCGAGTCGACGAACTTGCCGTCATAAAGGAAGCTCTTACTCGTTGACGTTGCAACTATCGTTGCCTTCTCTCCATCTCTCTCTCTCTCTCTCTCTCTCTCTCTCTCTCGTTCTCATCCCTTAACTCGTCTAAAATATTCCAGGACGTCAGGAAGATACATAGTCTCCGATCAGAAAGAATTCCTTACTAATTAACTTGAGAATCGATCGATCGATTTATAAGACAAAATCTCGCTCGATTTATACAAAGTTTTTAATTTATAAATCCAGCGTCAATTTCTTTTAGTAGATAGTATTTTCTATCTCTCCCGACGCACGAATTATTTTCATTATCGTTTAGTTATATAAATGTTAAAATTGTGAAAAGAGGGGATGTGAAAGCAAACGTTCGATGACGTTAACGTTAACGTTGATAAATCGGCAAAAAAGCGACGGCTTGTTCGAATCTAAGCGGAAGATAATTTCGGGGTGGCAGGGCAAATTGACAGGGCAACGCGTTTCCATTCATTCGAATTACGTTCCGATTCTGGCGGTGACTTTAGCATTGTTGCTACAAATTGGTACACGCCCTGACCCCCCCTGGCAATGGCTTCCCACTACTTTCTCTCTCTCTCTCTCTCTCTCCCTCTTTTTTCTCTATCCCTCTACACGCACGATTCGTATACCTCGAGCTTTTTAAATAACATCCTCGATACATACTATACCGTGAGACGAATGCGACTGACGTAAACGTTCCTTTTCTAATCTCACTTTTAATCGATTCCAATATATCTATCTATCTATCTATCTATCTACCTATCTATCTATCTATTCGTCTATCCAGCTGGCTACCTTTCTTCGATCACGATTAAATCGATAAATTATTTTTTGCCAACGACGATTACAAAAATTATTCTCTCGTAATAAACTTGGCATCGTTCGTAATAAGACGATCTGCTTCGTTACTCGGAAAAAATGGCACGGAAAAGCATCCTAAAAGAAGAAAAGATTCGTGACATCGAAAGAAAGAGAGTTTTACTCCGAGATACTCGTAGATCCTCGAGAAGCCGACGACTCGTACGATAATCGCACTTTATGTGGATTTAACGAGTGAGAATTCGGAGGAAAACAGTCTTGCGTTTCTCTCATGAAAACGAGTCACTATCTCTATCTTTCTCTCTAGTCTCGTTTCACGATTATTATCTACGTGGAATATTTACGCGCAATTAAGCAAATAACTCTTAAAAATTGGAGAAATGAAGATGAAGAGAGAGAAAGAGAGCTTTTAACGATCAGTCGTATTTAATCGAGCTCGCCAGACGACAACTTTAAAAAGACGAAGGATGATCTCGTTAAGACATATTACAATTTTTCTTTTATGATTAGACTCGCATAGATAGATAATACGTACATCCGCACATACGTGTCAACGCGTGGAAATCGAGCTCGTTAAAATCGACCAGCAGAATATGCCACGTGTCTTCGCGGTAGGTGGTCGGATCATCCGGATCGTTAGCAAGTAGCTTAACTGGATCAAAAGCATGAAAAATAGGATCGTGGCTAGAGGCCTTTCAAACATAATAATTAAAACTGTGGAAAGGCATCGGAGTTTCGATTCAATAGTTATTAATCGGATAAAAGTTGTTAATGCGTGTGCGCCCCTGTACGATTAGATACTTCCGTTGCGATTGAGTCCTACCGATAATGATCAATTACGATACTTTGAAAGATTTCCGAAATGGTCGTATTAATGTTCGGAATGTTTCAATTCGTGTTTTTCAGGTGTGGTTTCAAAATCGGAGAGCTAAATGGCGCAAAACCGAAAAATGCTGGGGTAGAAGTACCATAATGGCGGAGTATGGTCTATACGGTGCGATGGTTCGACATTCTTTGCCACTACCAGAGACTATTTTGAAGAGTGCTAAGGAGAACGAATCAGTAGCTCCATGGTTGCTTGGTAAGTATCGATGCGATTTTGATTTTCTTAAACAAATATAAGAATAACAAAAGGAGTAAAGTCGTTATAAATATTAAATCGCTTGACTTGCAACAACAACAACAACAACAACAACAACAACAACAACGACGACGACGATAACAGCGATAAGAACAAACGAATAGAAAAGAAATAAAATTAATTTTGATGGCTCGAACGGCGAGAAGGCAAAACGCTTATAAGCAATTGAAGCAATCTCGAAAAATGTCCAATCTTTTTTTCTGTCCGTCTCTATCAGCGCAATCGTCTAAGACAAGCGGCTTTAGTCAAGATTTCGAAAATAATCAAGAACTGATTGACTGTGGGCCCGTAGGGATGCACCGAAAGTCGATCGAAGCGGCGGAACATCTCAAGTCTGGTGGCGAGGACAGTGGAAACGACCATAACGGGAGCGGAAGTAGCCCTCATCATAATCATCACCAGGGTGGACCTACCAGTTCCGAGAGCGGACAAGAGAGCCAAGACGGTATGGGACCGTCTTCGTCGACAGGCAAGTTTTTCTGTCCTTCTTTTCGTTTAACAACGATCGATTGTTCCTTTCGAACGTTTTACTAACAATTGTCTTACACGACAAACTGCATGATTAATTACGTGTTAATCGGAAATAATAAAAAGGACAGAACTGACCATTAGTTGATTACTGCGATTTCGTTCATTGTCTCCGACTACTGTCGCAAAGTCTCTGCAAATGATTCGATCAAATTGATACTGATTCTTATAACTTGCACTCGTCCATTCATCTCTTTGTTACGAGTAATGAAAGAGACGTAACTCGCCAATTAGAATGATACCGTATAATAAATATTCCATCCATTGTCTCAAAGTTTACAAAATCAGCAAAACAAACAAAGTACGGATAATCTTGTTATTCTTATGCATAGTTTGACTTGCACTTTAACTCATTTATTTATATATTATAGATAATGAACACGCGCAAACACGATGATGTCGTAGTAAATTCCGTGGCCATTGTCTCGATTATTACAAAATCTAGAAAAACGATAAGAGAAAAAGCCATAAAATATCGTTATTCTGTCGTTTTCTTTAGGAGTCGTACAGGACACAGAGCAACTGAGGAACGAGAGCATCGCCTGCTTGAGGGCGAAAGCTCAGCAACATCAGTTGCAACTGAGCTTGCAACCAACGGCAGCTCCAACAGGCAGCTCTTATCAGACGGGACCGCAATCGAGCACGCTTCATGCCTCGGTTTAATCCTTCTCGTCGACTTTTCATCTCGATCTCGAAGCGAACAACATTTCGACAATGATTTCGTCTGGACGATTCACCTAATCTCGATCGAGGAGGACCAGAAAAAAATTTAAGAGAGCTCCTCATATTTTATAAGAACGTAAACGAAACAAAACCAACACAAAAAATACATTACGTTCGAGGATGAAGATCGAGATCGTTATAGATCATCCCTTAAAATATCTTCTCAATGAAGGGGATATTAATGAGACGAATAAATGCAACGGTGAACACAATGAATTGAAATTTTTAGCTGCTGACTCGCAGGGACGATCAGGGTAAACGAACTGACATAAAAGGAATCAAAAATACAAGAAACAGGTTAATACGTACAAGAAAAAATGACTTACAAGAGCAACGAATAAATCGAACAAATACATATTTCGATATCCAACACGATGAAATATGAGCTTTGTATGTAAACCGATCAACGAAATTTAATAAAGAAAAGAAAAAAAAAAAAAAGAAAAAAAAATCGATGGTCTCTATATATATGCAACGAAGAAGAGAAGAGATAACAGAACCTCATCAACGAAAATCAGTGGCCTATCAATGGCCGTCTTAAATCAATACTTACAAAACGACATCGATACGAAGAAAAAATACCTAATTAAGAAATAATAGTCGCTTTTAAATAGTGTGAGTGAAATAAAACGAAAGAGAGAGAGAGAGAGAGAAAGAGAGAAAGGGAAAGAAGAAAAAGAGAGAGAGAAGTTAATCGGAAAAAGAAAAAAAAACGAAAAGAAAAGAACAAATAAATAAATAAATGAATAAACCAATAAACGAGAAACAAAGACTTTTCGCCTTTTAACAAAAAAAAGAAAAAAGAAAAAGAAAAAAATAGAAAAAGAAAAAGACACAAAATGATTCGCAACGAATGTTAAATAGGAACGACATTAGGTACATCGAAACGAGTGAATGCATGACATATATGTGAGAGTGAGAGTGAGAGTAAGAGTAAGAGTAAGAGTAAGAATGAGTGAGTGAGTGAGTGAGAGAGAGAGAGAGAGAGAGAGAGAGAGAGAGAGAGAGAGAGAAAGAGAGAGAGATGCACGTAAGAAAAACGTTTATTAGCGAACACTTCCTATACCCAAGTACTTAAAGAAGACATAACTGTTGTCAAATGTGCAATATATCGATATAAGTTTTAGTTCTATAAGGTATTATACTTTATTAATGGATACACCTACGCGCGTGGTGGTCATGGGAGTAACGACGATTAACAATATGTATATGTGTTATATATATATATATACACATATATATATAGAGAGAGAGAGAGAGAGAGAGATCATTTTCAATGATCTAAATTTTCTTTCTAATCGGATCTCTTATAAAAGAAGAAAGAAAGAAAAGCATCATTATTGAACGTCATTACCTTTCTCCTGTATCCACTACTGTATATAAATATATAAATACAAAAAGTATATATATATATACATATTATATAAAAGTATATATATAAATATAAATACACAAAAATAAATATATGTGGTTGAGAGGCAAGGCAAGTCGGACGAAGCTTTTTTTTCGATTTTCGATGCTCTCGCTTGATAATAACTTTTCATTCTCGATGCCATGAGTTCCTTGAGATCTATATAAGATTAATCATGAAATATTGACATGATGATCCTTAATTTCATTGGATCCATCATTTCGTCCGTCTTCGAAGAGCCAAAGGATCGATTATTTAACATCTCCCAACTTATATAGACGCATTCTGTAATACGCTTTGTCGCGTATTCGATTTTAAAAATGGAACGAAATGGCTGAGAATCGGTTACGATAAGTACGTCGATGAACTTGTTAACGAAAACACAAACGAACGAAACAAATAAAATAAAATAAAATAAAATAAAATAAAATAAAATAAAATAAAGTAAAATAAAGTAAAATAAAATACGACAGCAAATGTTCAAATCGTAAAAGGAAACTCCGAGACAAAACGCAGGTCGGATCTAAAGCGAGATCTTACACTGTATCCGAATGCCCCAACGCATGCATAGTAGTCGGCTAGTGTACGTAATAAATAAAGTTTCTGAACAAAAAAAGAAAAAAAAAAAAAGGAAATTTTATATCGTTTACCAATCCTTACGGAACCTTCAATACATTTCTTCCAAATCCCTTCATTTTTTTTTTTTTTCGTCATTACGACAGTGACAATGTCATTCTTTTTATCTCATTCTTGTTTTATTCTTCGATAGTTTCATTTGAAATCCAATTGATTGACAATGATGTTTCGTTTTTATGAGATTTTTGAGAATAAAATATGTTCTAAAAATAATCTGATTTAAGCTGCATGTAAAAAATTTTTCTAATGTTTTTTTTCCATTAAACATAAGTAAAAGTTTGTTTCTATTATTATTTCATTTCTATGATTTTTCTAAACTTCACAAGCCAAATTTCATAATAATGTGAGTAAATAAACTTTTTATAATGATTATTATATCGTACGATAAATTAAGAAATTTTGTTTTAATTAATAATATTTTATTGCCGAGATATTTTTAAAATATTCAAAGTCATAGAAATGAGTAAGATAACACAGTACGACTACACAGTTAATTTATCATTATTTTCATTTCTCTATTGTTTAGACTATTGTTATATTATTTAAGTGGAAAATAATGAATTGACGTTGTTTCACTACTCCTAAGGAAGTTCAATAACGAGCTTAATTATAAAAATAACTTTCTGATATTTGAAAACAAAATTAAAGGAACCACTTTTCTGATTATTTGATGTTTTTTCATATGGTTTTCTTTCCAGATGGCACCACTTGCTTCAATGGAAAGTGGTTGTTAATGGTTCCAAAGCTTTTTATGACATGGTGGCGACATCTACAGGAATAAATGTACTACTTTCAATTTGAAAAAACTGTAATACCAACGTGCAGATGGTAACTGAACTTGCATTGAAAGTCGGTAAGAAAGAATTACAGTTTTTCTAATCATTCGATGCAGTTTCCCAGAAAGACAATGAAGTGGTTCCATCTATCGTCACAGCGTCGACTTCAATTAAAAAATACATGGTAAAAACAATGATGTCAATGTGAAGATGGTAAATGCCTTTGCATCGAAAGTCGGTAAGACATGTCGGTAACTATAGTTTATCTGATCATTAGATGCAGTTTCTTTCGAAAGACATTGATGTCTTGAGAACTTGAAATAACTTAGAAGTAATGATAACATCGACGTATGTTGTAAATGATTTTTATGAATTCCATATTTGAAAATATCATTTTAAAAAAGTATTTGATACTTGAATAAATTTAATTTAATATTTAATCATTAGAAAGTAAAGCCAAAAGCACTAAAAGAAATCAACAATTGAATATGAAAATTTTGATTGAATTTAGGCAGCCATTAGCTCGACAGTATTTGCGTTACATTGTTTTAAAATAATTATTCGATCGCAAATAATATCGATTGCCCGGGTCTCACCACTTGGAGGTTGCTGCTACGGAGACCCACGAGCTATGACTCTACTTCTAATACTT
>NC_057702.1:933935-935182 GCF_014466175.1 Vespula pensylvanica | reverse complement strand
ACGAAGAATGAAGATTGAAATAGAATCTTGCCAGTTTAGATGATAATTTCCTGAAACATAAAGCACTGTGTATTTATTGATAATCGGATTAATGAATAATTTCTTCGATATCTCAACATTGTACCGTATTTTCTTGATATTTTTATTATATTTTGCTTTAACTAGATCATCTGGAAAACCTGGAACAAAAATCAATTTTATATAATGAATTTATACTCTTTATTAATTTATTTTTATATCGTATATGATAGTATTACAAACCTTGAAATATTACTTTTGAGACTGACTGAATGTCCAGTGAAAAAGGGATATTTTTTCTTATATTCAACCTTGAAACTTTAAAATAGAACTGTCTGTAACAAAAAAACTATATAAAAGGGCATGTGTGGAAAAATGAAACTATATGTACAATCCATGGCCAAATATCTTAATTATTATATAATCTTAATTATTATTAAAAAAAAATATCTTAATTATTATTAATATTATATAAGTATTAAAGAAATCTATTAAAAAATAATAATTATATAAGTATTAAATAAATATAGTATACATTTTGCCACAGATTGTAATGCTGAAATATAAGAAAAAAATATTACAATGAAAAATATTAAAAACATGGAAAATATAAAAATATGAAATATTAAAATAGCAAAAGAAATTAGTACTCAACACATTGAATTCTCGATGCATTAGAAAATGTATTCTACTTTTAAACAGAAATACGGAATTTATTATAGGTAACTTTTATACAAATGTATACAAAGAAGAAAAACTCTTTATTAAATTGATAATTTTTTTATAAAACAATTAAAAGTTAAATATTGCTATTAAATCAAAGTGAATATTGCATTTGAACAACAATTAAAAATATAAATATTGCAAATTATTCAAGACACGTTATGGAAAAAGAAGAGTAGTGAATATTTCACTGTATTTAAGAATTATTTTAAATCGCGTTTAAAAGGGAAAGAGAAATATACTGCACCTTGTATCGTATTACAAAATGCATACACAATTTTATATATCCCTATAACCATATCCATAATGAGATCAGATTTATATTTAATCAATAGATTACATATATCTTATATCATTTCGTTTATACTAACACGAAGTATGTAGTTACATCAAGAGTCTCTGATGTATATTTTACATCATTTATGTATAAAACACTTTCCTATTTATTAAATTATAAAAAGAATAGTTGTACATTTTCACAATTTCAGAATCAAGTATTTCGAATA
>NC_057702.1:930260-933835 GCF_014466175.1 Vespula pensylvanica | reverse complement strand
GCAATATCGGTTACCGGATCTCACCGCAAGGAGGTAGCTGCGTATGGAGATCCACATTTAAATTGAAAAAAATCTCAACAATTGATGAAAAAAACGAATAAATGTTGTATATGTTACTACATTACCAAAGAGCTGCATGTATTACCGCATAGTATATTCTTTAATGGGATGGTGGCGATCGTTTTCTTCAAATCACGAAACGACCGATGATATGCCTCGATGTTCCACTTAGAAATCTTCTTTCCTATTCCAAGTTGTCGATCTGCTATAGCGAATACATCTGAAATCAAATTACATAGATTTTATAATTAAAATGCGTGATAAAATATTTTATATTATAGATAAATCTTTAAGAAACCTGTCCTTACTTGTTTCGCTGAGAAGTCTTCACTCGTCCAGAACACAAATCGTACTAATCTGTAAGCGTCTTTTCACCTCTGAGTATATCCCCACTTCACACACGATCTTACAACGCTGTATATTTGTTTACATATGACAAAGGACCAATTTCTTAGAATTCCGGCAGGCAAATGTAAGATCAATAGAATAGTCGATTGTTTACTTCGGGATTACTCATCCGTGAAAATTCCTGCAACTTCATATGCTATGTGTTGTATTCTTTTCCGAGTGTTACCTATCTCTCTGTATTACATCATGCGTTGTATTCTTAAAAAAAAATGTACATACAAGCGTACGAAGTGAATATATATACGCGTATAATGTTTCAGATGAATATATATATGCTATGGATATTTAAAAGACGTACTAATGACATGTATGTACATATATATAAATGAGAATTACGTATAACGTATATACATGTGTAGTAGTAGCGAGTATATGTGTGTATATATATATATACACATAAAAATTAGTTATTTATATATAATGTGAAATGAGATCGTATATACGATAAATTATTTGTTTGCTAATTAACCTTGAAGTATCCAATTTTTTATTATATTCGATTCTCATATACGCGTGTCATACTCGTATCATATATACACACCACACATCATATACATTCGTATATGTATGTGTGTATGTGTGCGTATGTGTATATGTATTCATACGAAAATCGAATATAACGCAAAATTCGATAGTTCAAGACAAATTAACGAACAATTATTAATTAGAATATCGTTAATAAAGAAGATAATTACCTGTATGGTGAAAATAAAGCTGGACAATCAAAAAAAGCTATTGTGTAGTAGTCGTTACAGGAGACGCCAAATCCTCGATTTCCTTTTTCGCAGATATTTCTTAAACGCGATGATGCCTTGATCTGAAAATGATACATGTAAGAAAACGTGTTTTAAGGAATCGATTGATATATTGGAGAAGAGTGTTCATTAAAAAATATATGTTACTTACTTGTAATTAAGAGGAGGACGAAACGCCGTGCTGCTACCGAAACAGTCGAACACAAAATGGAGTCCTCACTAGCGGCAAGGGTCCTACTTCCCCCCCTCTATGGCGCGATTTGCGCGCCAAAATTAATTCACTTCTTTTTGCTATTATTATATAAAACAAAATATAAAAAGATATATTAGATCATTTTCTTATGATTTTGTATGATAAAAAATAATAATAACAACATATCAAATAATTATAATAGAAAAATAAATGTATTAAAAAAATGTGAACCAATCAGAAAGCTTGATTAAATCCAATTAATACAGCGTCCAATCAGAAGCCACACAATTGATTTAAGATCCTATTATATTCAATTAAGAGCTGAGAAACGTAATAAAATGAAATTTTATTCTTATTTCGAAGAAATACCATAATAGAAACTTTAAAAAAATAAAACGTCTAGAAAGATTTTGTCTAGAAAGAAGAAACGATTTTGTGCTTGACTGTGAGTGTAAATGGTGAATATATTGTGCCAATGATAAATTATTTATTATTGATAAATTAATTATTATTATTATTATTAATCATATATAGATAAAAAATCTTGCACTCTATTAAATTTGCGAAACGTTTACAAAATTAAAGTATATAATGATTCTTTTTTTTATTATTCGATGTATCAATAATTTTTTTTGATTACGTCATAGCTATAAAAAGGATGCTATATATGCTTAACGGGAAATTATTTTAATGAATTATTTAATTGGACGGTAGTTATTAATTTTTATGATCCCAATTAATAGCTTTTATCATAAGAAATGTGCTCTGATATATATTTCTATATTTTATTTTATATAATAGTTAAAAAAAGTGAATTAATTTTTGGCGCGTAAAATAGGAAGGGGAGGGGTTCAAGTAGGACTCTCATTGGTGGGAACTTCATTTTGTGTTCGACTGTTTCGGTAGCAGCACGGCGTCTCGTCCTCCTCTTCATTAAAAGTAAGTAGCATATTTTTTTTTAATGTACACCCTTCTCCGATATATCAATCGATTCCTTAAAACAAGTTTTCTTACATGTGTTATTTTCAAATCGAAATCTCAACGCGTTCAAGAAATATTCGCGAAAAAAAAATCGCCTAATCGGCGTCCCCTGTTACGACATTACGCAATAACTTTTGAAGGTTTTTCAGTATTATTCTCGCGATACATCTACTTGTCGTGCTTATTAACGATGTTATAATTAATAATTGTTTGTTAATTGGCTCTGAACTACCTTATTTTGTATTATATTCGATTTTCATAAACACCCACATACGCGCGTTATATATATATATATATATATATATATATATATAATGAGGTGCGCGCATGTGTGTGTGTATTAATAATATAATTGTGTATACATAATTATTTGTATATTATAACGAATAATTAATAATACATTATATATACGCATTTTTATTTTATTTTATATTAAATATACACACACATACAAACACACGTATCATGTAAACATTATACTGTACTAATACAATTGTATATTTTTCAGCTTTTCTACACGTACGTGTACATATAGCCGGCAGAATGCTTCTAATACATGTAGCTGTTTATCTTCGCTTCATACAAGTAAGTTTATTCTTTCACGCGTTATTTGATATAGAAGGAGAAAGAGAAAGAGAGAGAAAGAGAGATAAATAACACTCGGTGAAGAATGAAAGGAACACAATGTATTTCCAAGAGATTTGTCCTTCAATAAGTTCATAAACAAAAATCGTTTGACCGAGCGAAGGGAAGGGAATAATAGGACGACGAACAAGTTAGAACCTGTCGCGTAGCACGCAAGACAGAATTATTACATAGTTATAACATATTTTATTAGACATTTTAATAATTGAGGAATTCTAATTTGATTTTTATTTCTTGTAGCGAATTGACAATTTTGAATAGAAAAGAGATCTAAATAAAACATGAGGTACTCTCGTTTCTCTCTCTTTAGACAAATTTTGAATGCCACATTTTTTATGTTCTTTTTCTTTTTTTTATTTAATAAGGTTTTAGTTGATCGCGCGCAATGCGATCTTAGAATCAGTGTTTGTGCGAAAAAATGTTTGATTTTTGCAACCGAATGGGTTGCTTTAAAAAAACTTAATTAAAATCGCGAATTCGAGTCAGTGTTGTTCGCCGATTAGAATTTCTCGGTCGCGTTAATAGATCAGAAA
>NC_057702.1:890227-930160 GCF_014466175.1 Vespula pensylvanica | reverse complement strand
TGTTCGCCGATTAGAATTTCTCGGTCGCGTTAATAGATCAGAAAACAAGAATTTGTGTTATATTCTTGTTAAAACTATTTATTCGTCGCGTTGTTAGAATCATAACACATTATTGGCCAATTCGGTGGAAGAGGAATTTCGAAAAATATTGTAATGGTCGATAGTGTGAATTCAAAAGTGCATCCTCTTCATTTTTACCGTTGAGGGGGACGAGTGTTTCGGAGCCATCGCAGAACTTCTTAAGTAGTAAGTGAACAAATCTAAAATTCCTTTAGTATCCATCATGCTGAAGATGAAAAGTCCATATCGGCATGGTTACTAGTTGTATATGTTGATGTCTTTTATCCGAAAGAAGCATAAGTGACTGTAAATAGAACATTACTTACTAGTTATTTCTTATATTTGTAGTTTTTCTTTTTTATATGAATTGTTGTATATTTTTTATTATTGTAAAGGCTAGGGTCTTCTTGTTTTATCTGGTTAAGTTATTTCATTTATAGTACAATTAATTAGCATCTTTTTCTCTTCATTTTTATTCAAGACAATAGTATTGAAATTATGGATTCGTTTACTTGGTTTCGGCAATAGAAAAAAGTATATGATATTGCTTATGTTACATGCATATAAAACATTGCTTCATATTTAGTATATTTAATCATAATCCACTTTGATATGACGATTGAAGAAAACGAACAAGAAGATAACCTTTGCGAGAGATAGATACATTCACAGATAATCTACGCAGATAGATTAAAAAAATTTGATTATTTTTATGATGTAGTTCTTCTGCATGATTTTATTGATAAGACAGCATTAAGATTTTTTTCTTTCTATCAGCAAATGCAGAAGTAGCTGGTCGATTCTTATGCTTCTTAATATCATCAACAATCAACTGCTGTAATATGTTAAATAAAAATTATAGCTAAGATAAAGGGAATAATTAAATGATATAAATTATTAATAATTGTAATGTGAAATCATATTGATATGTAGTAGATTGTTTTTTATCTATTTATAATTGTGCTTTTAAATAACTTTCTAAAATTTTAATTTTTGATTGTTCTAAGTAATGATTAGACGCAATAACAATATTATGTCATTGAATAAGTAATACTTTTATCTACTACATATAAAAAACATAAAATGATTAAAGATTACATATACATAAATTAACATATTTTCAATATATAATAATTTTAATGTGAAATTTTTTATTTTTAGATAAGATTTTTTATTTTTAGCCACATCAATCTTTGTCCTCTGAAATTGTATCAAATGATAAAAAACTGCAATTACTACCTTACCGACTTTCGATGCAAATGCATTTATCTTCTTCACGTTGGCATCACTGTTTTTAGTATTTTTTATCTAGTATTATGTACCTAGTATCAAACCTAGTATTTTTTAATTGAAGTGTACAATATAAGGATAAATAGAACCATGTCAATATTCTTCCTGGGAAACTGTACCGTATGATCAGAGAAACTGTAATCACTGCATTACCGACTTTCAATGCAAATGCATTTACCATTCGTACGTTGATACTACAGTGTATGCATACTTTTTTTATGTTGTCGATAAAACTGATTTGAAGAGTATATCCCACATAGGTATGTTGAGAACTGCATTACCATCTCTAATTTTTATTAAACACTGTGCAGTTCAAAATATTTTGAATATTATTTATATATAATTAAGATTTGTCTAGTCGAGATAAAAATAATAATTTTAAGTTTTAATTATTAATAACTACAATGAGATATAATACATTGAAATCTAGTATTTTTTCTATTTGTATCTATGGTTTTAAGTATTTTTTGAAAACTATATTTTTTGGTTGTTTTAAATAATAATTTAATACAATGACAATTTTATGTTATTGCAAATTATATATAATCGTAGATATAGGTAACAAAGAAAATGTTTTAGAGATATCAAAAAAGATGCAACTAAATGTAGAAATGAAAAACATTTGGTTAATAACTGCATATATGTATTTATTATAAAGGACAGCATATTAGAGACATTTTCTTTTAGAGGTACTTAAGTGGTCTTACCAACACGGTTCTTGCTCGTGAGTCATAGCGATTCTATTTTTTTTTTTTTCGATTATGTGCCAGTCGCTTAGAAATTTAAGTTATAATATTTTTCGTTCCTCCCACTATCTATAGGATATTTACAGCCAAGGAAACACCGTGGTTTCCAAGGTAAAAAGTATTCTATTGTACATAATTTATGACTGTTTACAATTTTACATTGTCAGAACTGTCAGCAGTTGATCTTTTATTCCAGTTCTGTTGACCACGACAGTATAACGTTTAGTTTAGTTTAGTTTTTTATTGTTAACATTTTTAAGTTGAAAATAATGACACGTTATTACTTGTGTCGATGGCAATATAGATTTTTTTTTTCTCTTAATTTAGTAGTAAAAGAGTTGTAATTATAATAATTGTGCTTTTGTCAGATTTCATAACTTGGATACTGGTTATCAGATCACATTTTTGGTGATATATGAAAAATAGATAAACATTGTTTACAGTTGTTTTTGTTTAACGATGAACACGAAATAACTGAAATGCACGACAATACTGATCCAAGATTACGACATCGGCAATTACATTCATACGGGTGATTTTATATATCTATATCTATATATATTAATTCTATTTTAAATGAAAAAATTAAATTAATTTTTTTTTTTTAACTGCTTAAAACAAAAAGGAACTTTAAGATAATACCGATGGGATAATCTGCAATAAAATTGTATAATTACGTACATATAATCGCCCGTAGTTTGCCAAATCGAGGAAGACTTTGAATGGGTTTTGTCTCGTAATTGTTTTTATCGTCTGTTTTAAAGCAAATGTAATGGAAGGTTGTGCTTTTTGGTGGTTTTTGGCTTTTTATTTCATTTATTAATTTTCAGTCACGTTAAGTTCTTCCACTTATCATTTTCGCGTTAATTTATGTATAATTTATTACATACATTTCAATGATCTATTACAATTTACCTTAAATAAATAGTGGAGTATTTACAGACTTGCATAGAGATTATAGATTGTAACATTCAAGAAAACTAATTGTAATAGCATTATGATTGTATAATTTATAAAGGTACACGTTGCAGTCTTTTATAATTTATTCTTTTTTTCATGTGACTAGAAATATTTCGTGTAATATTATCCGAGATACGTGAATCTCTTATAGGATTAGAGTTTTTTCTTGATCGAATATTTTTTCTTTTTTTCTTTTTTTCTTTTCCCCTAACACGTAATGAGAAATCTATGAGCTGCTTCTTGTCGCAATCCTGAAATCAATTTACGACAAAACTTAATCTCGTGGACTTCATTTGATGATATACATATCTTTCTTTTTTAATTAGAATAGATAAATAACGTCGTTCAAAGTAATTATTTCTCCTGCTTTATACCTTTATATCCCGTAACAGTTAAACGGTTAATTTCGTCTGACGTCTTTGATTTTCGTTCATAGATTTTGCCGGACGTTATACCATGTACGAAGATTAGTCGTAAAATCAGGAGTTAGAGAGGAATGATTCGACGAAGGACACACTCCAAAGATCTGATGCGTTTACAGTGACTCGGAGAAAAATATTCGGATACTAAGGTATCACCTGAATTCATCCTCACTTTCACGCGTACCTTTGCATCCGAATATTTCTATGAATCGTTATATCTAACGCAACGTACTTCAGATATGCAAGTAGAGCAAATGGTTATTTATAAATTTCTAAACTAATTATTTTTGTAGGTCTTGCATTTTATCGATTAAGAAGTCTCACTTTATTTTCTATATTTCTTTTATTTCTCGTCTCGGAAATCGCTGACGTGAAGTTTCATTTTTTACATTTTTAATTGTAAGGTTTAATTGTAAGGGATATGAAAGAGACAAAAATTTACGAGTCTTTGGACTAAAATAGTCGAGATATTTGTTTTTTTTTTTATTTTTTTTTCCTTTTGTATCGCGTGTCTCAAAAATTTTTTACGTAAAAAGTATCCAAAGCTCTAGAGAACCGTTCATTTTTTTTGGATATCAAAAATTGCTTTCTAATTGTGCATTACGTAGCACACGATAATACATATTATATTGATTATATGTATTAGATTCGCTCCGAATATATCTGCTTGTATATACAGATGCGTGTCAATGCGTATGCAATGATGATTATTATGTTCATTATAGATTTAGAGAAATGTATAATATATACCTAATCGTGAATTTTTCAACCGCTCGTGAACGGCGAAGAGATCGTAATTTGTAAATGAATGATTCTTCCTGATGTTACCGACTTTGGGCTTTTAATACTGATCTTAAGATTTTTAAACGTAGCGTAACAATTATCTACTGCGTAAATATTTAACGATACTCGAGGAAAAAGGGAGATAAAGAGAGATAGAGAGAAAAAGGTGAGAAATACGTAAGAAAGCAAGAAGCAAACGAAAAGTTCTTTCCTTTGGAGTGTCTCCTTAACTCACCTTCTTTTATTTTCATTGCTTTTTATATCGCGACATTTAAAACTGGTCTGTTGTCAGCTTTGAATGAACTTATTACGTTGAGTAGATGCAGGAAAATATAGAAACTAAAGCAGACGAGAGAAAGTGAAATGGAGAAAAAGTATTAATCAAAAAGATAATGTGAACTTTGCATATATCGTTAATATACTAATTTATGTATCTGTATACCTATAGTTATATATGAACGCAATTTGCTGTACATCTTTCGGACGCAGCATAGTGAGATCTTGTTCCCTTTCCTCGTCGTACGTCCCACCTAGCTGATCATTTTTTTCTTTTTTTTTTTTTTGTAAGATCCTTAACGCACGTTATACATATGTATATGTTTAGATCTGTCTATACGAGTGACCAGAAGTATCACGCATCACGGAAACGTATCGCTCTTTCTCGTCGTGGCCCCGAACGGGCCCCTGGGTGACGTCACATTCCGCCAGTATTAGGTAGACCACTTCCAGACATGCAGACACCACCATCGCTGCTTTGACTAACGCTGCTATAACTAACGCTACTTGTCTGTCCGCTCGTTCCCATTCCGGAAACGCACTGAAATCAGAATGAATATCGTTCGTCAGTATACTTTCTTTCTTTTCTTTTCGTTTTTTTTTTCGTTTTTTTTTTTCTTTTTTTTTCCTTTTTTTTGACAAATTTATCGATAATTACGTACATATTAGAGTGCACCGATCGTGATGTAAAGGAATAAACGTGTGTATATGTGTGATAAAACATTGCAGGAATTCTTTCATCGGATCGATGAACGATCGTGCTTATCATCGTCGATAGAAAAAGAAACGTAGGAGTGAAAATATCGTTATTATATTAACATGGATTTGTTGAAAATTAGATGGAAGTATAACAATTTTCAGAAATAATTTCCTGATTCGAATAAACCAGAATATTGGGTGAATTCGGTTTACGCGGTGTGCCATTAAAAATTGTTTCTCGCTTCATCGAAGACCGAATTAATGTTATGGACAATGCCGAGCAATTCTCTCTCATCATTTTAATGATCTACAACAGTTATATGCCCGTTTATTTGAATAACGAGTGTCGATTCTGTAGTGGGTGAGTGTGCTTCGTATTCGTGTACGCCTTTTCATGCGTATATACATAGTTAGAAACGTGCCTTCGACATTCTAGTTGAGCTTTTTTCATTTCTTTTATTTGCTGTAATAAAAAATACGATGATACGACGTTTGGTGCGAAGAGAATGAGACAGAGGAAGAGGGAGAGAGAGAGATTTTTGGGAAGATGAGAAAGCAATTAAAATTGAAGAAAGATATAATGACGCGTTCGTAGCGAAATAATACGAAAGAACTTTTAACTATTGCCGTCTGTGTTACTGAATTATAATTACTTTTGATTAGTATATAGAAAATCTAATTATAAATTTATATCTATATATTTACATAGTTAAGGTTTTCAGTAGAAAGAGAAAATCGCATTAACGGCTTTCTAACTAAACTTCCTCAACTAAATCTCCCTCTCTCTCTCGCTTTCATTGTCTTTGAAAGACTTATATCAAGATATCAAAGAGAGAGAAAGAGAGAGTAAGTACGCAAATATACCTACGCGCAATAGTTTGAGTTGCGCGCAACTAAGGGAGCGCACGCGTGCGCATTAGGGTCGTTTGTTTTATTACACCTCCTACAAGGCAGAGACGATCGATCGACCCATGCTACTGGTTAACTTAACCACTTTCGGTCCTCGGTGTTCCCTTTAAAGGTCACTACGGATCATTGGCATGAGCTTTACACTTTATGGTTCGTACTTCGTGGCACTGACTTCTTTTGCACCGATTGATGAAAGAAAGTGAAAAAGAGCAGACTCGCAACGGAGAAAGAACATCGGAATCGAGCTAATAAAAAAATATTTTCAATGGCATCGCAGAGAGTAGAGTGCAGAGAGAGGAAGAGAGAGAGAGAGAGAGAGAGAGAGAGAGAGAGAGAGAGAGATCCTTTTTGTTCGACAAATTTTTTGTCTATTAAACGAATTATTTATTTCTAAAAAGTTGATTAAATTAGCTCGTTTCAAAATTCAGTTATTTATAGGAAGAAAAATCGTTGCCAAAATTGCAATATCTAATTATTAATGAATCCAAATGCGATAGGAAAGAAAAAATTGTAGTTGAATATTGAAACTTCGAACATCTGTCGGAATCATTGATAAACGTTAGACGATGAATGTCTCTATCTCGCTCTCTTTCTCTCTCTGTCTATCAATCTCTATCTCTGTCTCCCTCGTTTGCATATTCTTTAATCCACTGAATATCATTTGATGCGATTGAATTCATTCCTTCCGTATAGTAGTCTCGCGAATTCCGCTAATATTTCTTTCATTCGTTAATGAGCTCAACGCATTCGAGACTCATTTTCGGTAATCCGGAGATTAAATAGAATCGGTGTACATCGTTGATGAATCATGATACGAAATGTTTCGAGACGGACGAATAACTTGAAAAAGGAGATAAAATTACGCTAAAACGATCAGTAGAATTAACCAAGGTTCTCATTTAGGAAATATCATTTCGATACATTCAGTCGTCCTCTCGTTCTGAATTTCGCCAGGAAGAACATAGGAACAGCAGGAAAAAGGAACATAAAATTGTCATCTTCGACTGTAATTAACTATATTAACCAAAGAATCGGCACTTTTACTGTTAAAATTTCGTTAAAAATTCAACAGAATTTAAAACGGATCTCTTCTTTCTTTCCCTTTTTGGTAAATGCAAATCGTTGATCGGAATAAACGATGTCGATGAATTAGCGAAGCTCGTGCCCAGTAAAAGGCTACAATATCCCATTACATTCGAATCACCGATATCTGTTGTATATAAGCACGTATTATTCCTATTCGAAGCTACGAAATCCTGCATGATTTTGATACTCGATTCCCGGCGTATATTTGCCTTTATTGTCAGCGTTACGAAACATCGGAAGCATCTGGTAAAAGGGCTGCGGTTGATTTTTCCATAATATCCTACAAATATAAGGATTTTTCTTTGATTTTTAATCATTTCTCCAATCTGCTTGAAATACATAGATATACCGTTAAATTATCTCTGACGACGTCATGCAAACGATCGGATTTATCGAACGAAGGAAGGAAAAAATGGGATATGCTTTCGTGCTAGCTTAGCGAGTGTTCGGAAAGATTTGAAACTACCTACGCAGGCTCGTGTACGATGTTAGATTAATTTGCGTGTGCACGTTTTTTTTCCAAGTTCGTTTTATCGATGTGCGAGTGCAACAAAAAATATATACGGGCTGTTTCATTTAACTCGGGCGGAAAGAAAGTTGGGAAAGTGAGAGAAAGAAGGAGAGAAAATATGTATACGTATACCTACATATATATATATATATATATATACATATATACGCGCTCGCGCGCATTACCACGCGTGTATGCGTGTACGTGTGCATGTGCGTGTGTGGACGGTTGTTATACATTCACAAATCAACGTACCGAGGTTTTTTGTTTTCTACGGGGTTGGCGACAAGTCTCCTCCATTGAGCGATTCGGTTAACTGGTCAAAAGGCGTGGGTAGGGGTCAGGGGTCAGTTAAGAAACGATTTACTTGGGCAGGATTTTCATCGGATATGTGGAAAACGCATCGTTTTGTGATCGTAGTGCCATTAATATTATCGATTAATTAAAAGCAAACGTTCTCGAAATACTCCGACATTCGCGACAATACATACATATATACACATACGTTTTAGTGTGCTTTCTTCTTCTTACTTTTACTAAATAATCTTCGATCTAATCGATAGCAAAACTTTAAAGACACACACGTTGACGTTCCGACCACTTAAGCGTCCAAAAGAGCGTTTGCAACGATACAAGATTTTTTCACCGATCGGTGAAAAAAACGTAACATCAAGAGAAGTGAGACACTACTGTGAAATGATATTACCGCGCGCATCTTTATTGTTTCTAAATGAATTCGATTTTTCGTAGATATGAATACGAAAAGCGCCCGATTCCGTCTTTCATGTTCGACGAGACGTTTCTTATTCGAATTATTATTTAAACGTTCGCGTACCGACGACGCCGTACTATTCCGTATTGGTTGGAACGGAGAGGGCTTGATATAATGCAGGCGTAGGTACTCGAGGAATTCGACGACTTTCGACGATCGTGTCGCGTCGATATCCCGTCGTTAAATGTAGGTTTGTTCACCCGAATTCTCTCGGCTTCTTCGCATGTGGTGGAGCGAGTAAGCAGAATAGTACCTTCCGGATGAGAATCTCTGAAAAAAAGGGAAGCTACACTTGCTAGGTGTTTCTTCTAGGTGTTCTAGACACTTTGTTGGATAGTTTCTTCCTTTCTTCTCCAGTGATCAGGTTTTCTACGGATATCCGAGCTCAGAGTTACGTCGTCTCGATAAAACTTTTAATATTTTCTTTCGAACACTTTCTTCACACTTTATTCGATAAATTTGCGAGTCCATTCCAGATGCCCTTTACATATGTTCTTGAAAATGCTTTATAACAAATTGTTTATAACAAATTGTTAAATAATTGCGTTGAAAGATATCGCGGAAAGGTAAAGAAACATTTTATCTTTAAAATTGCCCTTTGCATATGTTCTTGAAAATTGTTTATAACAAATTGTTTATAACAAATTGTTTATAACAAATTGTTCATAACCAATTGTTAAATAATTGCGTTTAGAGATATCGCGAAAAAGTAGAGAAACATTTTATCTTTAAAATTGCCCTTTGCATATGTTCTTGAAAATTGTTTATAACAAATTGTTTATAACAAATTGTTCATAACAAATTGTTAAATAATTGCGTTCAAAGATATCGCGAAAAGGTAGAGAAACATTTTCTCTTTAAAATTGCTCTTTACATGTTCTCTTAAAAATTGTTTATAACAAATTGTTTATAACAAATTGTTTATAACAAATCGTTAAATAATTGTGTTTAAAAATACCACAAAAGGGTAGAGAAACATTTTCTCTTTAAAATTGATCTTTATATATGCTCCTGAAAATTGTTTATAACAAATTATTTATAAACAATTGTTAAATAATTGTTATAAATATTGTAAAAAAGTAAAGAAAAATCTGCCCTTTAAAATGGTCCTTCTTTGAGGTCTCTATGATGTATAGTTCCAGACATATTCCCATTTAAATATTGAACGTTTACGAGGGTCATTGACCTATATTATTTCATTCATAAAGTATTGACACACTGACCTATATAAATTCCAAGAATTTACGCACTTACTACGATGACGCGTCATAGTATTTTTACTATTACTACAAACATATGATTAAGCTTTATGAATGGCAATATTTCAACGCCGATATCTTCGGAACGGAAAGTCGTAGAGACATGAAACAAATACCATTTTAATCGGAAAATTGTCCTCTTTTTATCGAATTACTTTAATATTATCGATATAATAAAAACAATTTCGTTGATATTTCGTAGGGATATGTGTTTAAGTATTCACGTATTCTATGAACTTTTAAAATCGATTCTCTTGGAACAATATTTCTTATAGCGATTATATATTTAATTGTAGTAATTTAAATTATAATTCGTTATAGTTACATACAGCCAAAAGCAGATTGTTAGAGGAATGATTACAAAATCTAGTGTCATCTTTTTAAATTTATAGTAACAAAATTCATCGGATTAGAATAGCCGACAAAAACGACAACCCACTTTACTTCGACAAAAGCCTCTACGAGACTGAGGTAGATGAAAGGACATTCACTATTAACTATACAATACGACTATAAAGCTTTTTGAATTTTTTCGATATCCTTCTCATTGATGGTTTACGATTCAAGAGTTTCTTTTCATCAAATCTGTATTCTTCGAAAAGAATTTTTTTTTACTTCTAAATAAAAAATATGAAAAAGTTGGAAAATATTGTACGACTCGTATAAAAAAGAAAAAACGATCGAAACGAGAAATTCAATTTTTCAGAGGATCTCGTAAGCCTCTTCGCGTATTCGATAGAAGATTATGAGCGGTAACGTAGACGGTGCTTTTGCCGTAAATATCAACTTCACCTGTTGATGTAAATTAATTAAGCTAATAGAAGAAGAACACGATAAATAACTCGGGCGAACAACTCGAATAACTTTGAAAGCGAACTGACGAACTCGTAAGCAGAGCTCGATGATATTCTCTGAATGAGAAAACTTTCATCCAACTATCGATTTTGTCTACCTGTATAATTTACCATTTACAAGCGGATAACATTCAACGATAAATAGGTACTCATTTTTATTTTAACGTTGCAATTGTCGACGAAAAAAAAAAAGAGGAACATAGAGATCAGTTTTTATATGCTGGAAAGAAGAAAAATAATATAAGAAAAAACTTGTCGTATTTGAATATTTTTTTGTAGAAATCTTAAACTCACCTGACTAGGTTTACACCGGAACGCTGGCTGATATCTCCTCCTCATTCGTCTTGGACAACATACGCACAATATCCGTACGAAAGCTCTGAAACAAACAAAATCATGTTTCTCGATCGCAATAAATTAGAAAATAATGGGCGTGTGTGAATGGTTTTTGCCGTATTTAATATATCGTCTGTAAGAAACGATTGTACGAACATTAATCGGATAACTTTGAAGAAAATGAAACGTTTCTAGTTTTCTGAGTCGTCACGATCGGGTCGATCAAAGTTAACTTTATTTTTTTGTTTCCGAATAAATGCAAACTTGGTCGTACTACTTTCGCAAAGACGCGTTGCACGAATTCTTCAGCACTTTGCTGCATGCTGTTATTTTAATGCTAAGATCGCATGACCAAAGCGCATACTTTTTTCAAGTGCCACGCTCGTTTGTACGATATTTGCATAGAGACCATTACGGTTAGCGTAAAAGTGACACGCGATAGATATCACTTATTTTATCGTTTTAATAGACATTAACAACTCTCTTTTTTTTTTATCTTTTTTGTTTAATTATTTTTAAAAAGTCTAATTAAAAGACGAATTCGTCGTAGAAAAAAAAGGAAAAAATAGAAAAATCTGTTTCTTTTTTCGACGGAATTTGATACAAATACTATATCGTTAAATGAGACAAAACTGTTCTACGCAATGATCTAAACAAGAGATTCAATTTTACGATATAACTGTATAATTATAATTATGATTCTCGATACATTCAAGTCGCGTGATCTTCCTCGCACATTCGAGTATGGCTGTTAAAATAATATTTATTTAGTTAGGAAATGAGCATGATATCAATGATTATTACGTGCAGGCTCGATTAGAACTTTGGATATATTCTGCATTCTGAGGGAAAAAAAAACAGAAACGAACTAGTTCAGTCTCGCTGTAGCTCGCTATTGAGAACGACGATGCTTTCAATTGCGATCATAGAAATGCTGTTTCAAATAGTTTCTGCCATTATGGTGCCAGAGTTTTGGTACGAGTTACAGGAGTTGGAGAAGTCCCAAGGAATACAAGAAGGTGATCGTTCCTTAATCATTGCCGATACGATGGAAAGATATAACAAGAGTAATCTAAATTCATATTGGACACCTTGCGTCACGAGTTTTCTGCGAGATCATTCGAAATCTTTTATGAACCTTCTTATGGCAAACTCTTCCGAAGATAGATTAGCCGATTTAGATTTGCTCGTACGTATTTTTCAAGCCGATATCGCAACGTATACGTCGAACAACGCCGAAGATCTTAACGGATACGAGAAGATATCGTCTATAATTATCGTCATCGAAAACCTGGAGGATCTAAAAAGAAGAAACTGTACCAACTATCTCAAGTTGTGCACTTACGAATCATGCAAATTTATTGTAATAATAGGATCAAGAATTTTCGAGGACGAAGATAACTTTCTCCAAGAAGCCAATAACATACAACAGTGGATGTGGTTGGAACGGATTAGTAAAATCATCATTTTGGGAAATATTGGAGGTACCGTCTTATTAGCAGGTAGTCGATCCTTTAAGCCCGACGAATTGTGTACTCCGTCTGAACCGATTCTTTTAAGCAAATGTGAGGGAAACGTTTGGGAAGGCGAAAATGAGATCGAAAACCTTCGATTGAACGGTTGTAAACTTGTTGTTGGTTACCACGATTATCCGCCTTACTCTTTCGTGAGTAACGAGACGGGCGGTGGGAAAATATTAGGATTGGAAGGATTCATGATCGAGGAGATATTGTCCGGTATGAAGGGCCGGGCGATAAGAGAATTGATAACATTGACGGGCAACGAAAGCATTGACAACGACTTTAAGATGATAACGTATCAAGACGATCTAAAAATCGACTTGCTGATAGGCGGTCGTCTATGGAACCCTGATAAAGATACAGACTTTACGATCGCTTACGACATGGTACCATTGGTCTGGATATTGCCGACTAAATCTAACGTATCGTTACGTGGTTTGGTCGCACCATTCGGAAAATCCGTGTGGCTAGGCATTTTAGGTGTTCTCTTATTAGGAATCATCGTGAAATTGTTCTTGATCAAAAACATATCTTTTCTAGACATTTCAGCCTTAGTCCTTGGTGTTTCAGTGTTTCGTCAACCAGTAGAAACCTCAAGTCGCCTACTGTTCATTTCTTGGGCCCTCTTTAGCTTCTTCATAATTCAATACTATCTCGCGTCGTTGTCGGAACAACTCATTAATGCGTCGAATCTTCAAATAGAGACGATGAAGGAATTGCTGTCGTCTGGATTGGAATTGGGTGGAACCTCGAGATACGCGAATTTGTTCGATAATAAAGACGAAGATGAAGACGACGATTACGAAGAGAAAGTTCTTATTCGGGATATTCGTGAAAAATTTCAGATATTTTCCTACGATGATTATGTCCGCCAGCTTTCGGATCTTTTCAAAGGGAAAAATACAAGTATAGCACTCGTCGTTAAGCTGAATGTTTCCGATCATCAATTATTAAATTTACCAAAACAACACGTCAGCATATTGAAAGAGAATATGGGCACTCATCCGTTAGCCATCGCTACCTGGAAAGGATTTCCATGCTTGAAAAGGATCAATATAAAGATGCAAGAGCTAATAGAGAATGGCATTACAAAACATTGGGCTCAGTTAATCACAATGAATGGGAGTTATTTTCGTTTGGACGACGAGACTGAATCCGATAACGTTATCGACCTCGAAAGCGTAGCTCCTAGTTTTTTATTATTAATTATCGGTTATCTCATTGGAATTTGCGTTTTTATTATCGAGCTAATAGCTTTTCCAAGCAAATTTTTAGAATAACGTGAAACGGGTATTCATTACACATTTGGAATATGTTATTACATATAAAGAATATTTTCTATGGTAGTCGTGTAACAAGCAACGCTTCAATATTATAATATCTTATCGTTAGTATAACATACGTATAAATTCGTGAATATAATTTTGTGAAAAAATAGTGCTCTTTCAATGGTTTTGTAATAACTTTAACAATTATTATATATATATTTTTTTTTTGTTCAGAACTAAAGACAAAAGATTTTCTCAAAAGAATATCGAAAGAAGAAAAGGACTTCTCTCTGGGATCGTTATGAGTGTAATATTACTGAGGTTATAATAAAGTCATCTAGGTTTTTTAAATATCACGATCGCGAAAGCAGGATGCCTTTTTGAAGAGTTTATTAGAAAACTTTCATGTAATTCCATTAAAACTCTTCTTTGAAAAGAAAGATAGAGAGAATTATTATTACGTATATTTAAGATTCGCATACTTACGGTGGATCGTTGAAAGACTATGCAACGTCTACTAATTATTCATTAAAAGTGTATTAAATATACATTATTATATATGTCATTTTCATTCATAATCCTTTTGTGCTTTCAATTTTTTTCTTTCGAAAGTGGTGTCTGATCATTAAAAATAATATTGGAATATCTTGGCGTGTTATACCTTTACTGTTACCAATTCTGATTAACATCCAAATGTGTATTTTTGCATTTACGTTAATAATCTCCTTTAGTCTTAGTTTTTTCTTTTCTTTTAATGTTCTTTCGCTCAAGGAAGCATCGTGTATATGTACGTACGTATTACTATAATAACATTTTACTATAACATGGAAATAGTTATGTCCATTGTTGAATTCGCTTTGAGCACATCTCACCATTATCACGTACAATATCGTCGAAATTAACGGCATCCTGCTTCTACCTTGGTAAAGCCGTGAGATTAATTAACGATCCTGCCATCATCAGTCACTGTCTTAATTCTTGATCGCATAACGAGTACGTGGATGGACTCGGACGAGATGCCATTTACGGATTACGCGGATATACATACCTAGCCATTAGATAGCCATTATAGATGAATTTTCTTATCGTTTGATCTATCGATTTTATCGAATCTTGTAACCGAGAGAAAAAGGGATCGCGGGATATTATAAACCGGGATATTATAAACGCCTGGTAAGACGTTTTAATAATATCTACGAAATATTATATCTAAAGCAATTTTTATTTCGTTTTATTTCTCTCGAGTACGTAAGATATTTCAGTTTAATTTCAAATTCTCTATTTCCTATAAAATCACATTCATGAACGTCGACAAAAGAAAAGATTTGGAACTCTATACTCCCGAGGTCGTTTAATATATTCCCCTTTGATCGTTATGAAATTGAGTAATCCAAGAGTCAAAGTTTACTTGAAATCGCGACGGCGTTCTCTATCTTTCTCGTTGAAGTCAATTTGAATGAGTTTTTTTTCTCTTAGCGGAAACATTTGAATAAAAATAGAAAAGTTACGAAGGATATTCTCGTTAATACAATATATCGTGCGGTTGAATGCAATAAGAAAAAGAAATAGAAATAGTCTACGTGGATAAGGTTAATATTACAACGAACTAACGAGTTTTATTAAGGTTAACGAAGTTACAAGAACTTGGAAAAGCGTAACACTGTATGCGTACGTACTAAAAGACTGAGCTTCGAGGAGCAGGAGAGTTTCGGAAGGTATGGGGGATGAGAGGCAGGAGGAGGGGGGTTGGACGAAACTAAGACGAAGTGGTCGAGGAGCAGAGCGTTTTTGCAATAAGCAATACGGAAATTATTCGACTTGTAGCTCTTGTGGATACTTATCCAACTTATAAAAATAATCGAAAATAATATTGAAAGGAGTCGTTAAAAGCGGGGAACCTAAATGAATTCTGTTAGCTTAGCTGTCAGTAATGGTAATGGTTACGTTCTCGAGTACCTTATTTTTTAATTGCACGCATTCATTGCACTCGCCCATAATATTCTATATACATATACGTTTACCTAAGTCATGAAAAAACACATGCATATTTTTCTTACGTCGATGGCTCGTTTGAAAGGCGCTTGAAATATTTCTTCGTCGATCTTTATAATTTCCTGTGATGTTAAATTAAGCTCGAATTTCCACAGAATTTTATTATTCGCGTCTTTCGTAGTTTTACTACGAAAAGAAATGTTACCGATGCATAGAAATACAGAAAAGTGCAAATCAGCAGCATGGAGGGGGAATTTATACCGCGATAAATTAATGGCTGCAGATGTACATAGATATATTATTACGGGTAGGTAGATTGCTAGGTATATCGATGTATGCGTACCTCGCTAAACGAGCTATCCTATCTTGTTCAGAGTTTACGTTCTAATGAGAGGGAAACGTGCATCGAACGCATTAACCAGAGGGGCAATCGTCGAAGCGCGTCGAAATTTGCGACATACCGAACGCTAAATCAATGCCGATGAAGGCCCTTCTACTCCACGAATTTCTCTCAACAAACTCGAAATTGTAGGAATTTCGTTGTAGGTTCTTAAGAATTTCGAATTGAAACGAACGAGAAACACCTGTTCGAACTCTTTCAAATATTTTCCCATTTATTTTTGCTTTGAAAGTCTAATATAGCGTTGTTTCAGGTTGAAAGAAGAGAGAGAAGGAAAGCGACAGGAATGACCTGAAAATTCGAACGATTTTCAATTTCAAAGCACGTTCGTACGTATTCATGCGATCTTGTTCGTTCGTATAGTCTTTTTTAAAGTCGTGTAGAGAAAATATGAAATTTATCCAAAGCAAGAAAATGTAATTGAATCAAAACATAAAAGATTTCGATTAATTAAATTAAATTTTCCGAATGAAATTACGTTAAATTCAATTTATTGGATTTTTTTTTTATTTATGTTTATTGTAAAATACATACACACGTACAATATCGCAGATTCTATTTTCATAAGCTTTTATAAAGGTAGATAGATATAAAATAAATACAAATAAACCAAAAAGAGACGAGCAATAGAAGCATCATAGAATTTCGCAGAGGTAAGCTTTGAAAGGTTATCGTGTCTAGTATTGCATAATGGATAGAAAATTATGTATATATTTTTTATATATATATATATTTCACGAGCCATCTAATTCTAAAATGAAGAAAAAAGGGTTGGGATAATGTCATGAAATAACTCGGTGAAGAATTTCAAGAGCTAAATATCAATGTGATCCGAACTTCCGTTCGAGCAAGGCCGTCATGTGTATTTACATTGTGTCGTAAACGTTGTATCGTAATTCAGCGTCATTGTGTGCCGTTACAACAGGGTATATTCATCGACAATATTATTCTTTAACGGTGTTACAGGAGATCGATAGAGATCGAGAAAGGGTGGCTTTTATTTTCAACCTTGGTACCGCTCTCCCTCTCTCTCTCTCTCTCTCTCCTTTTAGCTCGTTTCGCTCTAGAATGTCATCGATCCTGACTACCACGAAAGCGCTTGCTTGATAAAGCTCTTTTGTCGAAAGAGAGAGGGAGAAAGAGAGAGAAGAGAGGGCATGCCATGCCGGAGGGAATTTTCGAGAAAGCTTTCACAAAGCGGCAAAATCGAAGACACGATCGCTGGGACTCTTTATTAATTAAAGACCACGCGATACAGGATAACGAAATAAGTCGAAAACAAGAGCGTTTTGTTGACGTACGGCTTTTTAAAAACTTTTCTAAAAGAAAATCTATAAATGGAAAGATAAAAATTGAAACGTTTCATTTATAAATTATCCAAAATCGTATAATGCCCATTGTTTCGTAGCCTTCCTGCGTCAACGTGGCATCCAACAAAGTTTATATTTATAAAGCAAACATTTTCTATATAGTTTGTTACTCGATCGAAGTAGGATTAATCTCGACTTAAGAGTATGCTTTCTTGATCGAGCTCGCTCTATCCGCGCGATTAATTCAAGCAAAGGCGGAACTAATCGGATGTGAGAGACTTACCAGCGAAATTATTCTAAATTGAGTTAGTTATCTTTCAGGTGCGTTACATCCTCGTCTTACTCGCTTCTTGATCTATCGAATCTTTTAATTCTTGTAATTGTTTTTCTTCCTTTCTCTCTCCTCGTCCATTATTCCGCTTAGAGAGCTTAAATAGTCATCGAGTGTTCGATCGAGAGAATAAGAATTCGAAGATGAAAATGCGCGAGAATAAGAGTTCGATATTCCTCGTGACAGACTTCTTCTTTAATCAAAAATAACGTAAACGAAAAAGCGTCGAGTAAGAGGGTAAGGAAAGCACAAAAGTCGGTGTAGTTTCGAGGGACGGCGAATAAATGGCTGGGAAGGAAAAGAGAATGGTAGGGACTAAGTCGTTCGATTTATGGTTTCGGCCTACGATGTCAGGATACGATGTTTCTAAGAATATCGACGACTATGACAAGGAGCGAGATGTAAGTAAGTAAGAGAAAGAGGGGAGAACGTAGAAGAATAAAAGAAGAAAGGAAAATTGTGGAAGGAAGGAGAGAGGGAGAGAGATGGGTGCCAAGCAAATAGGAAGAAGTAAGCGAGAGTCGGCCTCGGTAGGGTTCTATAAGGTATAACGCCGGAATCCTCAGACGTTTCGGCGCCCAATGCCGACGTCTCGTCGATGACGTCGACTCTACAAAGACCTCGACGACTATTGACTGCGTCATTCCTGCGTCGGCACTCTTACTCCCTTCCTTTCATAGCTTCTTGCCATCTCTCTCTCTCTCTCTCTCTCTCCTTCTCTTTCATTCTTATTTTTCAAGAAATAACCTCGGATTTATCGAAAAAAAAAAACGTTTTCATACGTTCGTACTTCGTTTCTTTCGAATTTCGACTCGATAGTTCGCGATCTTATCTGCACTGCGAAAGAAAACTGCTTATTGGTCTATACAAAATAATATGACTTCGGAAGACTTCCTTCTACGCTAACATAGATCATAAATTGAAAGATGAAATTTTCACGAGTTTTCGACTTAGGTCGTACCTACATATTACTGCGATATTTAGCGATCGTACCTAAAGCACTTTTTTCATCTCGTTTCATTCCGCTGAAGTTACGAATTCACGTTTTTGCGTCCTCGGATTAAAATGACGCTTCCTAGCGAAATGAAAATGGCCTCGTCATGGCTGATTGCATGGATGATACTTTCGACTAGGTGCAATTACACCTGTACCTTGTTCCACGAGACTTTTAAATGCGAACGATATTTCTTTCGTTTCGCCAAAGTTTCTCTAATCGTTAGGTTACTTCTATATCTGCATTTGAAAACTTCGATTGGTTCTATTAAAAAAAAATTAAGAGAATAATCCCTGAATTTTCCCATTTTCCTCTCGAGCCAGGATATTAATACGTTAGAATGTTAAAAACTATGAGACATTTCGTCGTTTAAATTTATGCTGCGATTCTTATCGATTATCGAAACAAGAGTTAATGTTTTTCTAACGTGGAAAGAAACGATGGTCTTGAGTCGAGTAAAATAGAAAAGATTTTCATCGACACTTTAATGCGTATGTATCTACATGCAAATCGCATAATCCACTTGAAATAGAATGGAGAAGAAGATCAACGTTAACGCGGTACTGACGATTTACGACTACCCGTTAGGTTTAAGGAAGCTCTAATAGACGTACTACTACCCCCCATCGACCGTAGAACAAGTTTAATTCGATTCGCCGTTGGATATCCTGAAATAGAATTTTGGAAGATGTAAGTACGATCATAATGATGAGGTCGTACGATGAAACTTACGTACTATCAAGTTGACTTCAGAAGACAAATTCTACAAGAGTTTGACTGCCATCATTGCTAGAAGTCAACGAGCAGAAATTCAATGTTTAACATCGTCTCTGACAGCAGATAAAAAGAAATTAGCAAAATTAATTTGATAAGGAATATGATGCGGGAGAATAGTTGAAAACGATTAAACGAAAATAATAGAAGAAATATGATGCCAACGGGAAAGTAAGAGGCACTCTATCGTTGCTCGGAGCAAGAGAAACATGGAGACAAATCGAAAATCGAAATCACTGATAAAGAAAGGAAAAGTGTTGCCGACTTAGTTTCTTGCCGAACGGCTGTGACCCGGATTTTCTTGCGCTCTCGACCAGCTAATCAAATTTTATTGGATTCCTTTGGACCTATCCATTTTTCTTTCCTTTTATTTTTCTACTCTTCTCGTACACCTTGCTTTTTAATAATGCTCCACCAGGAATGTTTTTCTTTTTCTCTTTACACTTTTCTTTCGTACTCATCGCTTTGTCCTCTTTTTTGTCAAACTTTCACGTTCGTGATAGCATCGCGAATGAATTAACTAGAATCGAAAAGTCGCTGATTTATTTAATATTCTAACGATCGAACGTGTATCGAGCTTTAGTTTCCACATCGATCGATGGCTAATATATCGATTTAAATCGTCCCGACGAATTTGACATTATCACGACTTAAAGCCGATCGACCGTCGTAATATTTAGTCGTTTCAAGATTTTCTCGAGATCGTATTTACGGTTACCAAGGATACACGGTGTAGGTTTTTATCTGGTATCTACGTACGGTAAAAGAAGCCCGTTTTCTCGTCTACCGTCTTCCCCGATAAAAAGACTCCTTCCGAGACATCCAGTCTAGAGCCCGGTACAGCTCCAGACTCCAGTTCTACGGTCCAGACACGAAATATAGCTTGTTATCTTGAAAATTACGCTTCCTTTCAGCTCGCCTACCACTTCGATCGGGAAAATCCTGCCTTGAGATTTCTATCCTTGGTGTTGATTTTTTTCTTTTTCTTTCTTTTTTTTTTTTTTTTTTTTTTTTTTAATATATCCCGTTCACTGCTCTCTTTTCTACATTATCTCTTTCCCTTTCTTCTTCTTTCTTTTTCCTTCTTACTCTTTTCATTTTATATGGCGTAAAGACTATAGCAAGCAGCAAGTAATGAAAAGTTCGTCGAATCTGCACTTCGAATCGTTCAAGTTTTCTCACCGTTCATCCTTCGAAAGCGTAGTTAAGAAGATTTAATGACTATTCGAGCGTGGCTGATGTACTTGAAGTCGACCGAACGATACAAAGAGTTGAGTTTTCTCGAAGAAGATCGAAGGAACAACCGATGACGAGGAAACCAAGCGAGGAGTGGCCGTCCGAAGAGGAAGCACTTATATTCTTCCTTGGGAATACGTAGCGACGATTCGTACAAACTTTTAATTGGATCACGCTCGAAGACGCTTTGTAATTTTCGACGAAATCTTTCCGCTGAGCGATCGATCAAATCTTTTCCTCGATATCTCTATATTTTCTTTTTTTTTTTTTTTTCATAATCCAAGTCTCGATAGAAAATATTTTAAATGTTTGAGTTGGAAAATGGAAAGTAAAATTTATTTCTACGAGAAAATTAATCAGCGTCCATTTAATTTTTCACGGTAGGAAAAACATGGAATAGTATTAAATATGATTCGACGTTGTAATATTCGGTATGATAAAGTTTAATTTCCAAGATAAGTAAACGTGAGAAAAGCCAAAAAGATGCGACACTTTAATGGCAACTCGGTGTTAGTTGGGCGCATTAGTCGTGTGTGTATATATATATCCAACAATGGACGCGCCTACATTCTCTTGTGGCGGCAATTAAGGTTATCGAGGCGTGTCAGAGTAACGTTATCCTCGCGATCACCTTTGAGAGTCAGGACGACAAGGATTTATCGTCTTTGTGGCTTCTCTTCTTACTTCTCATATCACGAGCGAGGTTTGCAACTTTTCTTTCCCTTCCTCATCCTTCTCCTCCTCTTCCTGCTTCTTCTTCTTCTTCTTCTTCTCCTTCTTCTTCTTCTCCTTCTTCTTCTTCTTCTTCTTCTTCTTCTTCTTCTTCTTCTCATCTTCTTAGCTTCCTAGAGTTTGCTCCCAAGCGAGATTCCCTCGATTACAACTTCGATCTTCAACTTTCCTGAAGGATCCTCCAAGAGTAGTCGATCCTTGGAGCGTCTCCTTTTCGATAAGACTGTCGAAGGAAGAAAACCTTTTTCCTTCTCATTTTTTATTTACTTTTCTTTTCAAATGCTCGATAAAAAGAACAACAGCTGATCTTTTTTTCATTCAAGCTCGTTAATAAACTTTTAAAAGACCTTCTTCTTAACTCTCGATAGGGAGCCTCAAATATTCGAAGTTCGAGATGGCCAATCGAGAGATGAACCAACTGGTCCATTTTTGATATAGGTATTGTTTCTTATCTCGAGTTCGGTAATAAAATGATTTCTCATTGTCAGATAAAGTGGAAGAAGAATGGCAGGATAAATTTTCGTCGAACAAAAAGGGAACAAAAAGGGTTCCATCTATGACAGCTACTGTGTTAATACTCAATACCTGTGGGTTATCGAAAACAAATACTTCGTATCGGATTAAAAATATCGCTGTGATCGGTCGAACGAAGCATCGCTAAACGATTTATTGGTATCTATACACCTATTAATTTACTAACGGAAAATGACGTGCTCTCTCTCGTGAAAGCTTTAACGCGTAATGTCATCGAGCAAAGAACGAAAAAAGAGAAAGAAACAAAGAAATAACAATGTAGCCTGTAAAAAAGTTTTTACTTAGAGGATCGTACTTACATTTGATCTATCGTCCTTTTGCGAAACTTCAGCGGAGATTTTTAAAGGAGATTCCTTTTATAGGAATATTAAAAAAAAAAATCTTATCCAAAAATTTGGTTTGCTAAACGAAAAGATGGACGATTAAATCTTTATTAATAACTATTTACCGTGAGAGGCCACTCAGTTTTCGACCTCGAGGATCGAGAGGTATCCCTCTCTTTCTCACTCTTCTCACCTTCTGCACATCATCGAACGACCCTGGGTATATCGATTTTGCATTTACCCCGGGTAAATATCCGTGAAGCGTGATAGTTACACGTAGGATTGCAGCACAGTGACTCTCTCTCTTTTCCCTTCATTCTCTTACACGTATTACTAGCAAAACGATCATTGGTTGCATCTCTCTCTTTCTCTTACTCTTCAGTCTTGCGTCGTTCTTTATTTTTATTATTTTTTTTTTTTTTTTTTTGTAACTTTTTTTCATTATGATCGGCGTATGCAAGCGTTAGTTTTACGAGCGATTCGATCAAAATATTTCATCAATCGTAACCGACCCTTTAAAATGTTTCTAACATAGATGCATAAAATAAGATACAATCTATAAATGATTAGATGTCGTTTATATTGAGAAATAAAATGGGATGCGGATGGGATACGGATTTGAAAACTCTTCCTTATATATAAAAAAAGAAACGTATCGTTGCTCTTTCTCATCTCAAGTTCGGCGACCTATCCCATACCCTTATCTCTTGCAGTAGGAATATTTTCTCGGGGCGATGTTCAACATTTTCCTCTCAAGTACGTGAGATCGCAAAAGCATATGTTACGAACGTGTTGAATGTCTCGCAGAGCTTGCTTCCAAAGTACTTTGCGTGACACGCGTTCCTTCCCACGTACATATGTACACGTACACGTGCATACCCATGCATTACGTGTATTTACGTACGTGCTTATAAACGTAAGACCAGAGAGAGAGAGAGAGAGAGAGAGAGAGAGAGAGAGAGAGAGAGAGAGAAACGGACTAACCTTCATAAGTGCAAAATAGAAAGGAATGATAAATTATAACATTAGTCATAATAATAATAAATTAACGATACTAATAACGGAAATAATAGCTATGAGCCACGACGAAGTAGAACAATTTTAAGCAATAAGTATAACAGAGCGAAATAGAAACGTAGGAAATACGCGTATAATATAATTTTTAATCCGTATCAGAATATCGATCGTCTTATAGTCGAAGTAGTAGGAGATTTGCAAAGTTGATCTCAAACACGAGGATGGAATGTCACTAGACGTAGGTATGTATCGTTAGATTATTGATTCGAGACGTATTCCTACGTGTTAATGCAAACTGAAGAGCCTGGATCTTAGAAAACAGGATGATAGTGTTCCTAGATGACAAGTTTAAATATACATAGACGTTAAATATTTAATGGTCCTCATAAAACATAGCATTTTTTAAAAGAGAAGAAAGAAGAGACGAGGACAGACTTGGCTAGAATACCATAAGAAGATTGATACTATCATCCTAAATTTAACAAACATAAGTCATATACGTCGATTAATGTAAAATTATAAATAGTCGTTGACGAACGACATCATCGCATGTTTTGCTCGTCTACTGGTAAGGAAGTAAGATTTTTTGTAAAAAAATTCGATTCGCAAGGGTTTGTATGCAAAATACATTGAAATCCACTTTGGTGTTGCACTTGCATAACGATGCATTATGTATGAGAAATTATGGAAGCTAAGCAAAAAATAGGTATGTACCTACTGTATATATCTCGTGAACCCTGCCAACACGAAGTGTTACGATTCTGTCTCTTCCTTTTTTGTTTCCTTTGGCATATCTATCAAGGACACGGTTTTTCCTTGCCTATACTCACGCTTACGGAAACAGGTATTTTGTTCCTAAGTTTTACAAGTAGAAATTTCATGTCAAGCGGGCGGAGTCACATCAAAGTGATATCTATAACTTTGATCTCACATACTTGTTAAAGGAGGCATTCGTTGTAACAAGTTAAACATTTTACTAGTTAGAATGGATCGATACAGCAAGTTGTAGAAATATTTCTATGTTCTATGTAGAAAGGGAATATGTTATTAACAAAAGTTCTACATGTATGTGCGCTCTATTTTTGCATGAAAAAGATTATTCGAACAATCGAAAGAAGTTACGAAATTATCGAAAAATGTGGAGATTTTAATAAATTCTTGTACCTCGACTAACTAAATTTTTCATACAAAGGAAAAAATTGCATTAGAATAATCTGTTAGCTAACTCGAATGTTTCTTTCGATCCATAAACGTCACACTAATCTTTCAGATCTTTCTCTTATCAATGTTGCACGTTACCGTGACCGTATACAAGCTTATCTACTCATTTCAATCATTTGACGAGAGTGTAACCAACATGGAAACGTTTCAAAGGCAGACCTCGACTTTATCGGTTCGGAACTATAATCGCTGGTATCTTTGAAGAAGAAAGAAACAAGTTGGAGAGACGAATATTCATACGTACAATATCGCAACGCTGGAGATAATATATTGCATGTACCCGTGTATAAAGAACTATTAAAAAATTAACTTGTTCGCGTTGGTAACCATCAGCCTTGTGATAGTTAATCATAAATAACGCGAAACTTAGTTAACCATAAATAACGCTTAACTTCAACGCGATCGCGACGAGATTCGATTAAAATGGATGAAGAGACGAGGCTGATAGAGAATCAAGAAGGCACGACGCAATGCCGATAAATTTCATAATATTTCCCGCACTTCAATCGATTTCATCGAACGCGATATACCGTTTTCCCTCGCTTTACCTCGATGAAAATACATCTTTACGAATCCATTAGCAACATGACAACGTTTTTTCCTACTTTTATCTATTCATACGTTTCTTCGTTCCATTTGCGCGAACATGATTTCGAAACTATGCCGCGAAAAGGAATTGTCGATATTGTCGTTCCATAGAGAATGATTAATAATAAATATCGAAACGTAATAAAATCCGTTTCGTGCTTGCGTGCGCACGTGTGTATCCAAATTTGATATTCGTTAAAATTATCGCTTTCCGCTATTCACCGAAATATAACTGTTTATTTCCTTTTTAAATTCATTGTTACATCGACGCGACAAGCATTGAAATAAGCATCGATAAGCCTCGTTTTATGCGGACACATTCTGAAATTCGGCAACAAACAGAATTATCGTGGCAGCATGAAACGCGAACAATGAGCAATACCGATTTTCGGACTTGCAAATTAACGACGCTTTCTTCCGATCGATCGATAGGAAACGAGAAACGATTGGTTAATTTCGGTCATTGGAAATGAACGGAAAGCTGCATTGAGGCTAGGTTTCTTCGCACATAAACATAAACAAAATATACCGCACATTTCCAATCAGCAATCTGATTGAATATTTCGTTGCGTGGATATTGCTGATTTTCATATTAAGTGTAGATGCCTTATAATTTACATGTATGAGTAGGTAATAAAAATGCGACCAATAAACGCTGCTTCGAATTGATAAGTTGAAATTAAACGAGAAATTAATATGGATTTTATTTGTGAATGAAAGTAATTAGGTTAATTGTTCTATTCTATGGTAATATCAAGGTATTAGAACGAAATGGAGCAATTCTAAGAGACCAAAAATAACGGCATCCTATTCGTCCGCAAAGAGAAAGCAATTCCATTGGCGAATTGAAAGGCTGAAAGGCAGGCATTCCTGTCCGAGGGAGCTATCGCCTTCTTTACATCTATGGCCTTTATGTAGCTATCGTTATTTATATCGGTTCTTTTTTCCTCATTTATCGGACTATATTGTGAAAACTAGGACGGATGGGTTACGTCTTCTTGGTCGGTAGGCTTTAATATAATCAATTTAATGAATTCATTTCGGTTCAATTCGATTCTACAGAGATGGTAATTACGGATAGATTTGAAGAATTTTTCCGCTTCTTTCTACCGTCATCCATACAATTATTTATGATTTGGTATATTATATTTCATGCGTAACAATATCTATATTTGATACACTTTCTTGGAGCTCCAAAATAATTCCATTACAAATTGCGCACGATGTCGGACGAAGAGGTTGTCGTTGGAAAATAAAAAACAGCGCGTACATGCGGGTTCGGCCGTGTCGCGCATAGAAACTTTCCCTTTATACGCGTGTGTTTCGTCGTTAGAACGGATGATAGTCTATCGTCGACGCCTATCGCTCGATAAGCGATGCAACAGCGTTTACTTTCGTAGCTCTCTAAAATCCCTTTAATAGACCTCTCCTTTTCGTCAACTGGCTAATCGTCGCAGGACATAATTTCCTCTGATCGATTTTCCTCATGTTTGCAAAATGACAGTCGGATGAACAACAAGGCGTATATTCTATTTTTATTAAATTTCTCGCAAGCCGATTTTATTCCTCACGCAGCATGTTAATATGATATATTAATTTCTTCGTAATTAAAAAAAGTGGCATAGTTCTCTTTTATTCTCTCTCTCTCTCTCTCTCTCTCTCTCTCTCTCTCTCTCTCTCTCTCTCTCTCTCTCTCTCTCTCTCTCTCTCTCTCTCTCTCTCTCTCTCTCTCTCTATCTCTATCTCCCTCTTTGTCTCTTTAGTATAAGTATATTATATTGAATGTTAAAATTGACCTGAGATAAACTTGGAACGTGCTCTGTAAGCATATTCCCAAATTAATTGTACCTGTAAATTCGTTTTATCTTTATTCGCGTTTTTCATTATTCATTAACGAGATGGCTCGCGAAAGGACTCGACTCGATCACGATTATAATTGGAATTTTCGCTTAATCATCAATCAAATTTACTTAATCGCATAATTTCTGGACGATTACCCGATTTTTTTTTTTTTCGTTTCGGTTCGAATTAACGATTCGACGAAGTACAGCCAAGCGACTGACCGAGTTTTAAAATGCCGCCGTCTATACACTAGCACGTTTTAATTTCGTTCGGTGGTAGACTCGCGAACGACAAGGACAACTAAGGAAGGTACTTTGAGGGAGTTTTAATTAGAAATTTATTCGTGTTGCCGCATTTAAAGTCTAACAACACTGCACTCGTTTTCCGATGTTCATCACAGCTTTCTATTTCTTTTGGTCTCTTCACTTAGCTAAAGCTTTCCTTGTCGAGTACCAAGACAAATCAAATTAGGAGAAGTCGGAGGAGATGGCGATATTTACGCAACGATTAAACGCCTCCTCGAAGTTTCGACGTATTTTGTGCTGTCGAGATTGAATGCCGGAAGGAGAACGAAATAACTTACATCTTGGAGAATACAAATTGTCGTCTTTATAGAGAAAATTTCAAACTATTGTTTGGTCGTATTCAATTTATGTATTTGCCTGCTGTTATTGTTTGTTATTTTCCTGCCAACATTACTCGTACAAAACACTTCGCACACATTCCTTTTAACAACAAAAACTTGTAAGTAGGTATTCTTTACCTATCGAAGTCTCATAAAATTTCAAATCTCCGATTTGATATAAGCTCGCCTCAAAAGGCAAGCAAGTGGAAAATACTAGTGCTTTTTATTTAGATACAAAATAGAGATTTTTATAGGGAGTTAAATATTTTGCATTTGAGTCAATGGATCGACCTGTCCGAAGTAAAATATTAGAACAGCGATTGTGGTTGTTTCGAATGATGTACAGGTTGGTTCGTTTCGTAGCTTCTTCAGCGAGCAACCTCGGTCGGGCCTGCAACGAAATTAGTTCGAAACTATTCTCGATTCAATTTGCAGGAATATCCGATACCACCGAGTACGTACACTTAGAATCCCTTGAGCGTTGATATCGACGCCGCTAACTCGTATGAATTACTCGGCCCAACTATAGTACCTACTTGTCGCCTCGCTCACCTACTCTCCTGAAGTAATCCAAAAATTAAAAAATGGTGTCAAGAACGGAGTACGGAGACAATAATTGTTCGTACAGCGTTAAAGGACACGAGTATTATGAATTTGAACAGTGATGGATAGTCCGCAGACGATTTATTGGACACGCACATACTTAACGGAGACTTGAAAATGGAGTCGGCCGAGTCAGCTAGTCCATTACTCTCTTTTCAACTTGTTAACCGACTTTACGATCGCCCAAGCCATCGAACCATCAATTTTCAAAGTTCCACGGTGCGTGTAGCTAAAGCGAAATAAAACGGCCGGCTAACTCCATCTTCGAAAGTCATCGTAGGGAGGAAACCTTTTGTGAGAAATGGATCCTTTCGCATTTTAAATGATCGCACTTCGACACCATATTTTCTTTTTCATTTTAGCTATTTTAGTCCCTTGGAAGTGAAGAGAGAAAGAGAGAGAGAGAGAGAGAGAGAGAGCGAGAGCTCTGAAATTTTAAGTAGCAATAAAAAAATTAATGTGTTGTACGAAATATGTATCTATATGAAACGTTACCTCAAAACGTGCCGTTTCCAGCTTTTCTACGTCTTTCATTTTTCAACCTATCTTAATATTTAGCCTTTCTTAATATTTATCTATCGAGGGAATAATATACAATATGAATACATGCATTTTACATCGGATGTAATCTTTTTGACCGTACCAAATTTGTTTGACAAAATATCGTCGTCGTATCGAACAAAGCAGTGTGGATGGCCACCATTGTTGGCCTCTATGCAAACATTTCCAACTTGGTTGCTTCACAATAACCACTAAACCCGATAAACAACGCCGGACCTTTATTACACTCTCATGGCAGATGTTATGGAAATGATGTTTCGACGGTATTTCCAACGGTTTCCTGAATTATTTCTATATTTCGTTACGTGTCAACGTGTACAAACTCACGATGTCTCTTACTTTTGAGAAATCTTTTCTTTATTTACAACGGCACACACAAGTTTCCTAGCTCTTTTCTAACTACGGTAAGAGAAAATACATTAGATAAAGTTAGACGCTTAAAGCATAAAACTCGATTATCGATTACGTGTTCTGTTAACTTCTTAAGTACGATCCTGTTATTTTGTTTTTTTTTTTTTTTTAGAAAGAGAAAAATCGATTAGCTTTCCAAGAATAGTAACCTCGAACAATGCAAAAAGATACTGATGTTATAGAAATTTTATAAACTTTTAAACAAATATAACTCGATCTATATATAGGATCGATCAATTTTAATATTGTCATAATAAATAAAAAAGAAGCGGATCTACAAAGTATATATATTCGTTCTTCACAATAGTTTTTTCAATTCAAAATTTGAAAGAGGATTTATCATTCTGAAGGATTCTTTATCGTTGCTACAAGAAAAAACAATTTTTCTTCGTACGGCACACTAATTTCTCCATATTTAGCTAATTAGAAGTGCTTGGAACTCTTTATTCGAGTAACTTTAATATATAAATAATGCGTATCGAAGTTTATACGTGCCAATAAATTGAAACGGTAACAAGAGATCGCATAAAGAAGTAAAATAAAGTTTCCGACGAATATAAAAGTTCCTAATTATAATTTATGTATACCTATCATCTGTAAACGTGATACGTATCTGTGTATGTATTGATATATATATTTGAATGTAATTTTTAATAGACCTATTTCCTTTTGCTTGTTTTATTGATTATAAGTATAGTCACACGTCAGAGGTAAATCTAAAGTGCAAAGGGTTAAGCTTTAGAGATTCGATGCAGATACATGCACAGCAACGTTACGTATATGTGTATATGCTTTGAGCTACTTGCATTATATTTGGTTTGCGTAGGGAAGAATGACATCGAGATGTTTACGATGATGGATTGTAATATTCGCTGTTCGTGAAGTAAAATCCTCTTCGAGGTGAATGTTAAGAAGAGGTATACGGATTTCCGAAAGTTAGGATAAGTTTCCTTTAAATTTTATTACGGTATAATATTAAAGCTTGGTTATTGCATCTTAAAGGGCGTGGCTTTTAAAGAATTAGTATACAATGCTCGAATCGCAATGATGTATTTTTAATAGATAAGAGATAATCCTCTTATCTCTCGGGTAATAAAATGTTACAAAATTTGGCTAAAAATGGCTAAACCAATTCTACTGAAATTTAGGAGAATACTTTTGCGAAATATGAAATTGTTTTGTATCGAATTGCAAGCAAACTGCTTAGCCCTCTGGTCAAACGTTGAAAGAGATAGATCTGGTTCCTTGTGTCAAGAGCTTAGTCCTTGTCAAAGGACTTAGTGCGGTCGTGCTTAAAAATATTCCATGCTTCATACGATTCTGTCCTCAAAATTGAAAATACACATTTCATTGGCTCGAATATTTTAGATACATATGTAGGTTAGGTATATATCCCAAAAATGTATAAACTCTTAAGCTTAGCTAAATCCTTGAAACCCGTTACCTCGAGTTCACACTAGAATCGAATAAAATGCTTCAATGTATATACGTATATACCCGTATGGATTGGTACAGCCGGGCGAGATGTTAGATTCTACATATAAAAATAAGTAAAAAAACAGATAGTAACGTTGTTACGTTTGCAGGCCTTATTTTCGAGAAAATCGTGTTTAATAATTTCACTCAGTTGCCTGCGTTTGATACATTTCTGTCGGTCGTATTGCGAGAAGGACTGTTTATAGCAACCGTGAGTACATAAACACGATAGGATCTTATACTCTTTCTTCTCAAAGAAAACTTTTATATAAATCATAGAGAAACTGGATTCTATTACACATTATTACGTATTATTAGTATCTCATAATTGGAGTTACTTGATCCAAGAGAGAGAAAAAGAGGGATTATTATATACAATATATGGAGGGAGAATTATTATATATTATATAGAATAATTTTTAATTATTATAGAAGCGTCGAGTGTGTGTTATTTGGGAAGAACGTACGACACGCAAATATTGTAGTTTTACATAGGCTACAATATGTTAACAGAAAATATGTAGAAAGCTAGACTAAAATGTTATTCTCTCTTTTATGGCTCGTATATGTACCGCGTCAAAAGGGATCATTAAGCCATATTCGGTTGTATATAGTATACTCGCGTTTTCAACGGTTGCCTGCCTTTTACAAATATGACGCAGGAAACTTGGATGTTTCTCGACGTGCGTATTCAAAGAGAAGCGTGAATCTCTTTACCGTCTCTTTCATATAAAGTGAATTATATGACCGTGCTGCTTGTACGATGTAATTTGACAAAAGTTTTCGCTTTCCGTCATTCCGATTTAAAAAGATATCAAATTATCTCCGTCCATTTTGTATTTAAAAAGCCTGTTTACGAATAATTAAAAAAAATATATTTTCACGAATTTGTTGATAGTCGGGAAGAATCGAGTTTTTAAAAATTTGTTGCTTACGTTAAACCTACGGGATTTTTTACGGCTTGGAAGATCGATTAGCCCAAGTATTATATTTTCCAGCGACGTGAAAACGTAAACGTTAAACGTTTTTCTCCTTCTCATCTTATCTTATCTTTTTATTTTCTTCGTCGTCTTCCGCTGCTTAATCTTCTTTTTCCTTTTCCGGAGGAGTCTTGCTTTAGATAAAATTTATAGAATATACACGAGCCATCTGACATATTCGCCTCACTGCATAAAGTCAAGCCGTTAGTATATATGGTATTATTCAATGCCAGTCATCTTATTTCGTTCTCTATCATCTTAATGGTACCTGTTCCGACAGAACTTTCCCCGCAGGATTAAATAAAAAAAATTCACCCTCGACTGTTTATTTTTTCCCACGTAAACGCTCGAAAGAGACTCAGTTTTATAAATCGAGAAAGAGAAAAAGTTTGGACCTTTATTTCGCGAGAATGTGAGTATATCATAAAAAATAAATGAGATATAATTTTAACATAAGGACGTTGTTTTGCTTGTTTGAAAAATAGTCATGTAAGTACATACATGTACTCTAAGGATAATCCAAACTGCTGTAGATAACGTGTTTGTGTGTATCTACATAAACATATATAGACAAACAAACACACATCCTTCATTATAAGAGAATTTTTGTTAAGCTTGTAAAAAGCTACAGTGTGGCTTATCTCAAATGACTTTTTCTCTATATATACATGTTCCTTCCTCGATGTAAATAGAGGGGATGCGAGGGTGGCAATCACCTTCTATATTCGTCTCACGTTATTTTCCCTTTCGAATATATTCGAGTAGCTTGAAATAGACGTCGATCTGATAATATTGAATTTTCTTTTGATCGTGAGCGTTTTATCCTATTCCCTTTTTTTTCGTGACTGATACTCAAATCTCGAGACGGAAGTCTTGCAAAGTAGCGGAGTATCTAAAGTCGACAAATAAAAACTTTTCCCGTTGCTTTCACGAGCTTCTAAAAATAAAGTGCTACCTACCAAGGTGGCCGAGCAAGGAGCCCTTTCACGGGTCTCGCTTACGATGCATGGGTTTCGCCTTAAAATCGATTTTCTTTCTTTATCGTGGCAAATGCGTTCCTCGCTTTTCCAACTGACGTGTACTTTAAGTCAATGCAGAGGGAAAATTTACATTTTTTACAAGGTTTCGCCTTATATCTTGGGATATATCGATCGACCAATACGCATAAGTCAAAGTTTGTTCGGAATGAAAAAGAATCTATGCGAGAAACGAGAAAAAGGAAATAATGTATCTTCTTTAATTCGTTTTCTATTAAAAATAGTACTCGATGAATAACAAAAATTCTCTTTTAATCGCAGATTTATACGTCTGCAGTTGAATAGCGTCCGCTACAGTGGCCGCCTCGTCACTCTTCTTCACAGGCCTTTTTTACTTTTTATCGTTAACAGGACCAGGATCGCTATTATTTATCGTTGGACACACCGTCATTTTTCACAAAGCCGTATTAGATAGTCGACATTTCTTTTCTTCTCTTGTCGCGAGAAAAGCTGTCGGCGTTCGACGAGACGAGACTGTTGCTCCATTTTTCCTTTCTCTTTCTCTCTCTCCCTCCCTCTCTCTCTCTCTCTCTCTCTCCCATTCTCGACAAATAAATCAGAAAATTTTAACGAAACGTCGTTAGCTTCTGTCTTTTAACGATTTTATCGTCGCGAATGATTAATTAATAATTAAGTAAACCAATGCTTTAACCATTATGATGGTAAATTTCAAATTTTTAAAATTCGTGGGAAGGAAAGTGCTATCGATTTCAGTAGCTGTAGTTCAAAGCTTGTCGCTTTATTTACTGGAAGAAAATTAATCGGCAGATTGTACGTACAAGCACAGGCTAAAATTACAACGTTTCTCTTAGAGAGTGAAGGTTTAATAGAACCCTTGAGGGACTTGCGTATCACGACACCCTCGTAATTAATAAGTATCTACATTCTAATCGCGTACACTTTATCCACTTGAAAGCATTGTCGCGTGTTACATTATACATATAACATTAATAATGAGAAACTGAAAATTAAGTTGGAATGCAAAGACGAATTTGGAAGGAAACGTGTGTCGTCGAAATGTTCGTCGAAAGTTAGTTCGGTTCTTTCGCGAAAATTCGAGAGGGAATTTGTCAAGAAATATTTCAGGTCTATGAATCTTTAAGTAGATAATTTTCTTTTGGATAATTTTCAGCTTCATTAACTCGCCTGGTCTTCGAAATTGTACGCATGGAATTGCAACGAATAGTCAAGAAGTTTGTTATTGTTCGAGGTGTCGGAATAACGGCAGGTATCAAAGTTAGTGACAAAAGGAGTCGTAGGGATAACACGTATAATTGATAGAGTTTCCAAAGTCGTATCTGAATCATTCAAGGGTAATCTCTTAAAAGATAAAATTAAGTCGTAAAACGTAACTCGCTTCTACGGGGTTCCCGAAGTCTATGCGAATAAGGAGAAGGAAAAAACGATTATGCGAGGGTCGCGCAGCTTTCAAAGAAATAATCTTGAAAAGGACAACGCCGGGAGCGTAATAAGGTCTTGGCAAGGCGAGTTTAGAAAGAACGATGATTCGAAGAAAGGGAAGGGATTCGCCGCGAGCATCGAACGACTTACCTCCGAAAATCCCTGCTCCAGCAAGCGTATATAACTGGGTTCATGCCGCTGTTGATCCAACCGAGCCACGTGACGGCAGCAGAAACAATCTCCTCTTGCCAGATACACCTGGCGCAGAAACCCGACCATAGATTCACCACGAAGAAGGGTAACCAGCAAACGATAAAGACTCCCATGACGATGCCAAGAGTCTTCGCGGCTTTCTTTTCCTTCGCAAATTTAGCGAGTTTGCGTGACAAGGAAAAGTTTTTGCCGAGATGTTGCTTGTTGTTGATCCTCGTGGAAGGTACTCTGGTTAATCCATTATTGTGAAGAGCCGTAAGAGGTTCCTCGAGATCTTGTAGATCTTCCGGCGTGCTCGAAGCCGTACGAAAGAGATGCCTCGGATCCACGTTCGTACTTGCTCCGCCAGTGCTAACACCACCGCCGCCGCCGCCACTGCCACCGCCGCCGCCGCCGCCGCCACCACCACCACCACCACCACCACCACCACCACCACGATGTATCCTAAGAGTAAGTTCCAGCTCGCCGGAGGCCATCATCACTTGTTTCGTACCCAACTTGAGACTCCTCGTTTGTATCACGGCGGCTCGATAGATCCTATAATAGGTGAAGACCATAACGAAGAGCGGTAAATAAAAGCTAATCGTCGAGGAGAATATCAAGTAACCGAGATGTTCGGTGAAGGGACACTTGTCCTCCGGTACTTCCTCCGTTCTGACTGCTCTCCACCAAGCTATAGCTGGGAAAGATATCGCGCTTGAACAAATCCAAACGATCGCGATCAATATAGCCGCGCGTTTTCTACTCATCCTCATTGGGTAGGTAAACGGATCGGTGATGGCCCAGTAACGATCCAAACTGATCACGCAGAGGTTCAAGATCGAGGCCGTCGAGAAGAGTACGTCGAGAGAACGCCAAACGTCGCACCAGTCGGTCGTGAAAAGCCATCGATTCTCGAGAACTTCGTAAATCGCGCTGAATGGCATGACGACCAGGCCTACGAGGCAATCGGCAAAGGCCAACGACGTAACGAAATAATTGGTCGCCGTGTGAAGGTATCTTTCTCTGATGACAGCAAGGATTACGAGGCTGTTACCGAAAACTGTCGCCACGGAGAAGAGAAAGAGAACCACCGCGAGTCCAGCACGATCGCTTGCTAATTCCCAGAAATCTTCGTAGCTGCGATTGCCACGACTAGCGTTGTAAAAGCTTCTATTGAGTTCGCCGCTAGGTTCCCTAGCTTCTGCCTCTTCTTCCCACTCGAGCAGATAAATCTCGCTCTCGTTCATCTTTCGTTCCTCCACGGCTTCCTCCTGATTCTCCTCCAGATCCGTCAGCCTTCGTCGAGCGTCTCGGCTACGAGCGTCAGGTCGTCGGGATCGCCGTCCTTACTTTCTTCCCTCTTCTTGTCGATCTCGTCGTCCGCTTTCTCATCTTTGACGAGATATGCTTAGAATCCTTTCCGCTTCCTTTATCTTCCTAGTAAGATCGAGAACGAACGCTCGACTTTTGGACTAAGGATCAAAGCAATCGTTATTTGCTCTACGAGAGTGTGTTCCATCGATGCCTCTCTCTCTTTCTCTCTTTCCCTTTTTCCCTCTCTCTCTCTCTCTCTCTCTATTTCTCTCTCTCTATTTCTCTCTCTATTTCTCTCTCTATTTCTCTCTCTATTTCTCTCTCTCTCTTTCGGTCTGCAACAAGCGATAACACCGCTGTTAGTCTTGATATCCGACAACAATCGACTACATTTATGTCTCGACGAACTCTCCTTATATTTGAAAATTATATTACTTAATTGGAATATTTAAATAAATTGTTCGACCAAATCGTGATATATACGTGTATAGAGATACACACACACACACACACACACACACACACACACACATTTGGGTAAAATATATCAATTGGTCAAGGATAGGGACAGCTTGCATATATTCGATAGTAGAAGGCGTTTCGACAAAGTTCCGAGGGCGTAAGGGATTTCATGAAGAGAAGAGACGAAACAAGCCGATCCATTCCGAGTCCAGCCTCGAGGATCGAACACTGGGCTGACCGAACGGGCTCTCATCCGTGACCCAGGCGAATGTTTACCGGTACTTGATCAAAGCAGATTCGACCCCGAAGCCATGTATCCTCGCGCAACCTGACGATGCCGATGGTTAGGTGCTTCCCAAGCATCGAGTGTTATCTATATTCCCTCACATATCCCTACAAACACCCTTTTCCTAAACGATTATAAACGCAACGCGTCTAGAAAATCATTTTGAGCACCACTGACAAAACTACTTCACATCCGAAAAAAAAATAGAAAAACAGTTATCGTCGTTTTCGACAAATATATTTTTTATTTACTTAATTTTTCGTTATTTTACACTTTTTTATATTTATAATAAAATCGAAATTAATTAAAGAGAGAAATAGGGGGAGGGGGGAGAGAGAGAGAGAGACAGCTGTGGGAAACGTATCGGTCGATCCGCATCTTTTCAACATCGGTAGGCCATTCCCATCAATGTGTTGGATTCCTTTCACAAGGTCAAAGAAGGCTCGTTAAAGTCTTATCGAAGAACTCGTTAAACCAACACAAAATCATTTGGCCTCTTCTTATAAGGTCGAGAAAAATATAGAGAACTTTAGTTGCTCCGTTGCCTCGGACCAATGAGCATGCTACTTTGGATTTAAAACGGAGACGATCGAAGAAAGTTGCATTCTCGAAAATTTAGAGATTAGGACTAGATCTAGAAAAGCGTTTCAAGGACAATGTCGGGATTATTACTTTTCACGTACATCAGTTTCTTTATCATTTTCGTAGTACGGTCGAGTCCATTGAAAAGGAACGTTTCGGAAAGCGCGGCTTTATCGTCGTTAAACGAATTGTGTTGTCCATTCTTGAGAAACGGAACATCCTCGACAGAAACGAACGACAACCCGATGAATTTTCCGATATCTCACGGTACGACTTGGAAATGTAATTTTGTTGGGAATAAACATAGGCGAGACGATTATCATCATTCTCCTGGAATTGGCTCGCACAAATTACACACGAGAGGGAAGACTTGGAACGAGGCGAGAAAAATCTGCATCGAGGAGGGCGGTCACTTGGCTGTTATCAATTCCATTGCTGAAGCTAATGTTAGTATGCAAGATTAATTAACTTTTTTATCATCGTTTTTACACGAGTCGAAGGTCGTGTAAAATTGGAAAATGTGAGGGAAGAAAGATCTTTGGTTATCCTTCCTTCGTTCATTCGTGTCTCGATTGCAGGTACTTTCGGATTTATTTAACCGAAGCAGTTCTTTCACGGACGCAACTTATAGCAATCAAATGTATTTGGGAATTCACGATATCTTCGTCGAAGGTGACTGGGTGACCATACACGATGAATCCTTGCTAAAAAGTGGCTACAGTGCCTGGACCGACAAATGGGGAGGTCAACCTGACAATTCAGGCTCCATACAAAATTGCGGAACCATGTTAGAGGATGGTACACTCGATGACGTGGCCTGCGACATTCCTGTTGCTTTTTTCTGCGAAATTCCTGACGTATGATCGATATCTTGTATTAATCAAGAATTAGATAAATTAATCCGCCCGCTGATCTTGTTCTCTTCTTGAATATTATGTTTGCATTTGTGAAAAGTTAATATATATACATATATATATCTGATCATCTGACGAATGAGAATTTCATTTCTATTTCTACCCGAAAGGCGACTTAATTCCGTACGTCGAATTGAAGAAAAAATTTTAACTTGCGATGCGATATCGATTAAATTTCTCTGTCAACTTCCGGGATACTTTGGCAATACCTACAAATTTTATTTCCTGAATCCGGGGACGGTTGGTACTTTAGAAAATTATTCGAGAAATAGCTATATATTTCTTTATCTCCTTTGAATTTCGCATGAATTTGAAAAGCATTTGAAAAGCTTTGTCTATAGTATCGCGAGCTTTCGCGAGCTTCGATCACGAAACGTATTGAAATTCGTATCAATTTCCCTCGACTCTCCGATTATTCGATTCCATTGTCGAAACGTTTCTTGGATTGTAGCATGTTGTAAGAAATAGTGCACCTTAAACACTGTATTTGAAAAGGAGGATTTCTTATCTTCCTTATAGGGAAAAGCGATTGAAACGAGTTATATTGGTAATATCGTTACAAAAGAACGAACTGTTACATGTAGCTAAGGAATATTACGAAACTTTTTGTTTCGCGTATCGATATAACACGATCGTATAATCCTTAAATCTGTTTTTCCTTAAATCTTCTTTTTTGTCGTCGATAGATTTTCCAAAATGGTTTCCCCGTTTTTCTCACGAGGGTTAAAGAATAATTTGTAATAACTACCGGCGAATACAAACGAGTTCCAAAACCTTTACGAATTGCGGTTCGAGGAGATAGTAGCCGGTCGGAAATCGTTTGGAAGTCAGCCAATTCTGCTCTCTAGCAATTATTTCACACCGTTTCTATGGAATTCGCGGAAGGACGACTTGGCCGTCGCACTTCTACACCGTTTCCTGAATTACTCTTCTTTCGTACTCTTTCATTTGCAATTTTTCTCTTATATTTCATTGGACTTTTCCTTACCACCTTCCGCAACTTCCCTTCATCCACCCTCGGCACCTTTCGTAACATCTGTATATCGGCTATATCTTAGAATTGGAAGATGGAACATCCGAGCCTCGTTGTACTCTCGATTGTTAAACAAGTGTGCATTGTAAATGGCCAATGATCTCGAATCGAGCTCGCAGCGAAACGACAGAAAGAACAACGTCGAGTTTTATCGTATAGCTATGGCGAAAAACACTCGGGATAAAAATAGTTGTCGAGTTAACGCTGTAATCGATATCTACTTTGTGTGCCACTTTTCTCGTTCTAGTCGTTAGGCACTTGGTCGAATGCGAAAGAAAATTCGCTGGGTTAGGCGAAATAACAGGTGTAAATTTGGCCGGAAAAGAAAAACGAGAATAATTGTTGGACGTATAGAAGCAATGGTAATCGAGCGACTACCTTAAAATAGAGAGGGAAATAGAGAAACGGTATTGCATCACGCTCTATTTCAAAAGTTATTACTCGAGCTGTAATTTCGTTATAATGGCAACTTCTCTATTTTATTCTCGACGACACGATTTTATCCCGTTTCGTGTTTTGTTAGGAATATCGCGTGAAAACGCGAACACCGTTTAACCCTTTGACTGCAAAAGGATGACCTCGAACGCGCGAACACCGAGTTTTATTTATAGTCGTTAGCGTGGCTTTGGAAGCAAGGACGACAACAGTTATTTGCGAGACCGATCTTCATTAACGGCATCGTCATAATCGTCATCGTCGGCGACCCTTCGACCCCTCTTGTTATCTCCTTCTTCGCGCGCACATCCGTTTGACCAATATGCTCATCATTGAACTTGCATCCCTGCGACTCGCGATCGATAGCGAAGATGAAGAGAAAAGACCTAAGTTGATCTTTCGATTTGTTAATTGGGAAGGACGAGTCGTAAAATTCTCTCTTTCCTTTCGTTTCGTTTTCTTCTTTTCTCTTTTTCTTTTCGTTTCCTTTCATCCATGCCAGTAATTTTTCGACTCGATTCTCGATAATTTTCGAATTCTCAAAGTGGCCGCGTTCGTCCACTTTTTTTTTTT
>NC_057702.1:836224-890217 GCF_014466175.1 Vespula pensylvanica | reverse complement strand
TTTTTTTATTAAACTGCCTGTATTCGTATTAACTCGACTAGATTTCAAAAGCCAGCAGGACAAAAAAATGCCAATAAATAAGTGGGAATAAAACGACGAATCCAGTCTTTGAACTTTCGTCCCCATTTCTCCAGAGACTATCCTTGAAACTTTGAAGAGAAGGAGCCAACCCCGAATCAGAAATCGTACCCTTGAGATTTCAAAGAGTTTCGGACACGTCAAGGGCACGCAAGGAGGCCTGTCGATTTATTTTCTTCTTTCTCTTTTTCTTTTTCTTTCATTTCAGTCATGCATACGTGACACGAACGAATCGGACAAAAATGTACAGCACTATCGCGAATACTCGATGATAAATTCAAAGCGTTTTCATGAACAAGTCATATTTCGATCTCCGTGAAATTCGCGTGACACGTACGTATATAGCCTTAATCCTGCAGTATTCGCATAAATTATTATTTCTATTTACGAGCATTCTAGCTTTCGAATTTCGTACTTGGAATCGTTCCATCCACTCGTGTCGTTTTGACGTTAGCACCGATATATATTCGTCCTCTATCTCTCCCATTCTCTTCCTCTTTCTTTCGAACAAGAATGGAAAAGCTTTTGTGAAATTGTTCGTGCAAACTATCGTCTTCTACTTTTTGGATAGCAGCGTCCTGCATCGGACCGAGAGACGACTACACGTTATCGGATATTTTCTCTTTCTAGAATAATTTTTACGTTTCTAGCGGACGACGGTGCTTTTGTTTTCGCTCGATCGCCGTCTCACTAAAAATAAAAGAAAGATTCTCTCGCGAAAGCCATGAACGTAAAAAGGAGGCAACAGCCACCCAAAGGAATACCTAGAGGAAAGTTGCCAATTATGGGCAAGTATTCCAATTTGAGGATACGCCTATTTACATATGAAAATAGTGCTGTCTACGATCAGCAACGAATTCATGCTATCTATAAAAGTTTTCCGCGAGTCACTCTATAAAACACCGTCGATATGTGCCAATCTCGTGGACACATCATACATTCGTACGTTCTTCTTTAAATATAAAACTAAAAGAAACGATTCGTTCGAATTTGTGTTAAGTTTAATACGTCAATTGCATCATTTGCTCGGAATAAGAAATTCAATGAATCTCGATCCCGAACGAATGATCTTTCTGGTAACCCAATTTGGATGGATGTTACGTTTTTGAAGTCACTTTCTCGACATACAGTGCACATAATTTTGATTTTCACAGCATATGAAGTAATTAAGAATACGATAAACTTTCCAGTGTAACCTGAATACATAAAAATTGTGGCGATGTTCGTGTAATACTCGTTCGTATAACAAGGATGTAAATTTTAACGAAGCAAAAATTGAACAAAATGAAAATAAATGAAACTGAATTAAAAGCTACGATTTATAAAAGATACTTTAATGAATAAAATGGTAAACTGTTTGATATGCGTCTGTATGTAATACGAATAAAAAATTATATCAATATTTTACAGCCTCGTCATCAATATTTATTTGATATTTTTTATAACGAACCTTTACGTCTTTCCAAATGCATATGATCTACCATAGATACAATAATAGGTACATATATACTAATTAAGTGCATATATCTATACCTTTATGATCTATATTATTCGTATAGCACGGAACGTGTAACCCACAATGAACTAGTTTTCCCTACATTCGTTACTAATTCTTATCGTTTATTTCTTGTTTGTTAGTTCCGTCAAACTTATCCAGCTACAAGTTCGACGACGTACATCCAAGTACACTTGCTTATAAAAGAAAGAAAAAGATTTCTATGCAAAGAGGCAATGTACTTTGCGAGTAAAACGCGATATAATACCGATGTAGAGCTTCCTCTTCTCTCTCTCTCTCTCTCTCTCTCTCTCTCTCTCCCCTTCTCATGACTTTTTGAGGAATAAACAAATGCGAGAGGGATGCGTTATCGGTTCGTAGAAAAGTATTCCCGTGAAGGACAAATCCCCTTGAAGATCGCGTAATCCGCTTATCGCGTCCCTCGGCGGCCACCCTTTTCGAATGTGACAGTGGATCGCAACGTTTGGATTATGCCGAGACTGAGGGACGGAACTAACTAGGACGAGAAAGGAATGGTAGAAAAGCATTACCAAAAGAGCCTGAAACCATGGAAAAGTGAAACAAACCGAGGGGTCAAAGTTCTTATTCGCTGGAGCGTATAATGACTTTTCTGACGGATGCTACGGAATGTCGCTTTCCGAGCTTTCGTTTCTTCTTTTCAACGAAACGAATTTCGCTCGATACGCTTTCCGTTCGGATGCACGAAAGATCAGAAACGAATAGGTACGTGTCTCGAAGATTTCGTAGAGAAGAAACTGAATTTTAATATTTTCCAACGGCCTTCAAATCTCGTGTAATTGCTCAAAAGACAATTATTTCCAACCGAAAGGCGTGATCCGAAGCAATATATTTTGATTGTATTCACTCTATCCCCTTAGATGAGAACATAGATCGATACGTAGAGTAATATTCGATACCTGATTGTCCAACCCGATCGTTCTTGTTCAAGATCGAGCAATTAATTTTCTTTCGAGACGACAAACGAGTCGATTGATTCACTTATTTTGGTCGAATCTCGACGAATGGCACATCTAATCGAATCTACCGAAGGAACAAGTCATCGATGATTTCATTGAATCGTCGAACTTGATTTCACTATTCTCTTCCCGTCTGCTATGTATATGAATATTAAAAGAAAAAAAAAACAAACAAACAAACAAACAAACAAACAAAAAATAGTCAATTACACGAGAACATATCCGTCATGTATCGATCGCGAAACTGTTCGTAGCCCGAAGCGACGGTTGACCGACGTATCGAGGAGGTCGATTACCGAATGGACAAATTGAAAGATTGAGCCTGATTGGTGTCGGGTATCGCGCAAACGGCGGAAGTCGTCTCGCGTTAACGTCCACCCGTTTTGTAGTCGTTCGAGACTCCCGTAAAAATGGCTTTTCTCTTACGAACGCTTCTCGCTCGTCTTTTCTTCTCATCGTTGATTATATCGATCGACAAGTCGTTTTGACGCGTGAAAGAAACGAAAGAGGGAACACCTTTTATATATATATATATTTTATATACGTATCTATATAACGCATATAGCTAGGTATATACCGTACATGAAAGAATTGGCAAAGTTATAAAACCGTCGTTTGTATTCTTCGAACGAAACTCTGTTCGTGCCTCCAACTATGATTTTATCTACGAAGAAGTAGAAGCGCAAGAAAAATAAAATAGTAGGTAACGACTGCAAACTGATTAGGCGTGATGGATATTAAACGGGGTTACCGCTCAACCAACTGGCACTCTATATTCACGAATCTATAAGAGATTGCTTTCAACTCCCGCACACGCAAACTAATTGTTCGAACGTTGACCTTCCGTAGCTCGAGCCGATTTCAGATACATTTCTTGCGAAATTGCTTTTTTTATAACCATCGGTACACTCGAGTAATTTGATCAAACTTGAATTTTTACTTGAAGTAGCCCGGTACTTGGCTATGAAATAAAGTATCGAGTGGAGAGAGGTACGGAGGAACCATGCCAAAGGGGAAAGACAGAGAGAGAGAGAGAGAGAGAGAGAGAGAGTCGAGTCGATTTGACAGTCAAAGGGATTTTCCGAGCCGTTGGATTTTATCGATACAATTATTTCATAGATAACAGGGAAAAAGTCGATACGATCCGTTCCCAAATTTTTTTGCTACGACTACGATTTCGAGAAACGTCAAAAATCGACGTTCAATTTTTGAACAGAAAAAAATACTAGCTTGAGACACGTTATTCCTTTTCCATAATCCATTTATACCGTTTTGGTTCGACACATTTTCAACTTTTATCTTTAAACTATCATTGCGCGTCGATCGACGTACCGGAGGGAACGTCAATTACGGTGTCATATACTAAAAGAATTATTTGCAATATTTTTAGTGACGTACTTTCAATCGACAGGAGAAAAGTCTCTTTTCTTTGTTCTACTCGCTATCAGTTGCCTGCATTTTTAATAACTGTCGGTGCACCATGCCGCATGTTATTTGTCTTCATCGAAACTTTATCGTTTCCGCTATATTAAAACGATCGGGCGTGTTGTAAAGAAGCTTTACGGTGGACGTGATGCCAGTTCCCCATAACTTCAACGCGTGACTCGTAAGAGGAGACAAAAAAAACATAAAGGAAGGAAGGAAGAAGGTACAGGATAAGTTGCTAATTATCTTCGTAACCAGAGACATGTTATATAAATTATTTATTATCGAGATACTTGCCATTGTTGATGAATAGCAAAGTAATAATAATGATAAGCAACGAGTAATAACAAAGAGATTTTTACGATAAAGTATTTTCCACGAACGACGCTGTATACATCTCTGATACCGGCTCGTTGATGCTGTCATCTGGCTCAACATTCTGCATAATCCAATCTCGCAGAATTTCTTGTTATTCGTCATTGAGGAAACAGGATCTGGATCTTCCAGACTTATGGCTAGGAACATTCTGTGAAATATAATCTTCGTTCTCACGTATAGTTTTATGATATCGCCTATAGATTTGTCTCAGCACATATTCGTCGTTCAACAAGCGGTAATACATGATTAAATTGTTTTTCACTTTTTCGTATTTCCCAATGATCGGTGGATTTATCATGATATTTTGAAAAAGCGGAAGGCATATCGGATAAAGATAAGTAACGACGTAACCAAATTTATTGGAGTCGCTCGTGATGCCCTTCGAAAGAAATTCTCTTTCAACTTCCTCGAACCACAGTGGGACGTCGAATGGCCTAAACGGTGGAATTCGCGCTGGTTTACTCTTCATCGACTTGGCCATTCTTCTAGGTATAGCTGATTTATCGCTTTTACACCACGACCGTACGTTTATTAAATTTTAATGCTGCGAGTCACTCTCTAAACGTTACGTAGAGGTTTACAAATTTTTGTGGTAAAAATCACTCTCACAATGCTACGCAGATGGTGCGTAAACTAATACGTTAATGAAAAAAGTATGTATCTAGATCGACGTTCGACGAACTTTGATCTGGTTCGTATCGACGATATGACAAGAAAGACGTGCCATGCACGTCCGAGTAATTATTTCGGAAGATGAAACTTGAAGAAGTGTAGAAGGAGAAAAACGTAAGCGTATAATTGCCCTTCCCTTCTACGAACCTCCAATAAGAAAGTTACTCTTGTGTCGTTCCACTCCTTCTCTTTTTACGACCAATGAGCTAGAAGGGAAAGCGATAACTTACGATTTACAATAGAAACGAAAAAAAAAAAAGTTCAAAATAGTAAAACTTCGTCCATAGAAGAAGGGATCGTCAAACGATCATTGTTCCGACTTCGGATGAATCGTAGATCAAGATTCAGGTACAAGCAACAAGACACGAAGTACTGTCGATCACTGATGGATCCTTCGATAGGAATTTCTTAAAAATTCATATGTATCGTGCGTATTCCTATACGAGCACAACGAGCGATCGTAAAAATGTTAATAAAAGGAAAAAGAAAAAAATTCAAAGATCGATGCAGTTCGAGCGTAAGTAAGCGCGGAATGACGCGACATTTCAAATACGAGGAAACGTCGATATCCGAACAAATCAAGCAAGGTAAATGGGATTGGGCGGTAATCTCGAAGAGACGTTCCTTGTGCCACGAATAAGGATGTAAATCGTCCCTGACACTCGACTTTTTCCTTCTCCGTTCCAGCCCTTCGTTTCCCGTTCCTTCCACGACTCTCTCGAAAATCGATCTTCATCGCGTTCAGATTCTGTTCGCAAAGCGGGAAATCGCTTTCTTCGTTCATTTAGATTGATATTTCGGTAGATCGTCATGAACGCTCTTCGTTTCGATTTGCTGATACATTTTTAAGGCGCGAAGAATTTAGAGGAGAGTTGCCAAACGTGTCTGCAGAATCGAACATAAATTTTTTTTCTTACCGTTCGATATGAATATGTAATAAGGAATACATGGCGTGTCATAGGTCTGGCATATAGGTCTGATATAGTTACGATCCTTTACAGAAATATTTAGTAATAAAAAGATTCCTATTCGATGTACGCTGTTTCTGTTTATACGCAAGGTATTATCATAGAATTAAAATCCTTTTCTATGAATAATCCCTTACAGGGTAAATAGTCCCGTACAGTTGATAACGAGAGTGTAAAACACGTTATTCGGTGTTTTATTTTATCTTCATTGATTCACTTTCACTTATTTACTACTTTGAGCGGAAAGATACGATTTAGCCGAATGATTGTTCAGCCCAAATACGTTTTATGATTCACGTTCTGTTTTTCCCGGATAATCGAAGATAAACAAAAATTTCTCTCTTTCGCAAATTTGAATACGTTACAAAAAACAAAGAAATCATTCCTGACGGAACAAAAAATTGTTAAGATATTTATGTGATTGGCATAATTAATCAGCATCAAAATACAAAGCATGTAACAGTAAATATAGACGTCTTAAATAGCAATTTACAAAATGATCTCGCATAAAAGTGAGAATATCAAATATGAAATGTGATATAAAATATTTTCATTGGTATAATTTTAGCAATTCTCTCCGTATTTCTAACCCTCTCTTTCTCGAGTATGAAATATTTAAAACTTCCATCGTTTCTATTTGAAACTTTTGAAATCGGATACGGAAATATCCTCTTGCTTCGTATAAAAATTTACCTTGTGAAGAAATCGATTCGAACGAACGTAAAGAGTTCGTGAGTTTTAATAACGCTCTGACTCGCCGAGTCTACTACGGAGATTTTATTGATTTTTAAATGGCAAAGACTCTCTCCCCCCCCCCCCCCTCCCTCTCTCTCTCTCTCTCTCTCTCTCTCTCTCTCTCTCTTTCTCTCTAAAAATGTACTCGTAAATCTGAAACGTACTTTATTTTTCGTGCTTTCTTCGACCCTTTTGCAAAATGTTAATTAATAATGAGATAGATATTATAATGATCTCGCGGAGAGTAAAAGATCGGAAGAAATGAAAGTTAAATCGCAATAAAATATTCATAAGATCCAACTTTTTTCTAAAGAATAGAATTTGACAGCTTTTTCTTTTCTTTTTTTAATTCCGTCGCGGCATTATCGGATCGATCTCGCCGATTCTCTTCCTTCGTTAGATCTTAGAGAGAACGAGAGTTACTTGAGAAAAGACGAATTAACTTGCTTCGATTCAATAGAATATGACCGAGAGAGCTTATCGTACCGTTGGACGAAAGCAGCCCGCCCGCCCCTTGTTCGTTGGAGTCCTTTCGATCATCCATATAATCCGAGTCTCGATAATCCCCGGTCACCGGTGGTCTCGCTTACCCAGGCTCATCGATTCTACCTTCCCTTTTCATCGTCATAAACAGACTTTCTAGCTCCGACATACATATATACGTATATCTATGTAATAGGTATGTACCGAGGTGGACGAAAATTGGAAGAATCAAAGTCGAATGCAAATTACTAAATCATTGGGAATCTCTTCTGGGAAAACTACTAAGTAAAGTTATCCGGTGAGAATAACAGAGCGAGTATCTACGTTAGCAGAGACATTCGGTCGAAATCCGAAAAGAAGAGAAAAGATAAGAAGAGGAAGGAAAAAGGAAGAGAAACGTACACCTACTACGCTTAAAGCTCTTTTATCCTGATTGGCGCGAGTCCCACGATATCTTACTGATCTTCTCTCTAATGGAGCCACGAAAATATACTTGGTTCTATCCTCCATTATTTCTACTTGCTCGAACGATCCTGCAGCGAGAAATCTAGAACATTCTACTTTTCAAGGATACTCGAAAAATATCTATCTTTTTAGAATATTTTAAACCTTTGCACTATGAAGTCATCGCTGGCATGACAATACTATCTTTCCCTTATAATTCTGACTCATCTCTGACGTGACACTTTATTTGGCTAATCAAAGTAATCAATTATCGAAAAATTACTTTCAAACCATTGGCTTTCAAACTAAGCCGATAAGTAATATCGGAATTTGTAGCATTTTAATCATAAAAAATGTTCAAAAATTCGATAAAAAATTTCGATATTACTTATAACATTACGTACAGCTCTGGGAAACGTGTTTTTTTTTCTATTTTTTGTTTTTTTTTTGCAAATGAGTTAAATGATTTCAAGGGTTTCGATCGACTTCGAAGGATGTCGAAAAGAATTCTTTTCCCTTAAGAATCGATAGACAATATTTCGAATTTTATAAATAAATTTCAAACGAATCGGAAGTCGCAGCGTTACTGGGTCAAAGTCATCGATGAAGTAGCTTATACACCTTCCTATCTATCTATCTCTGTATGTAATATATACCTATATATGTATATATTGCGAACGCTATATCGAGAGAGACGTGTAACGGGATGGGAGCGATTTTAAAGTAAAGATTTTATTAAAAAATTATTTGCACATAAGAACCTAGTCGAACGGCTTCCACTTTGACGTTAGAACGAATCGAATGCGAAGTATTTTTTCATTTCTGAATACCAAGGGGAGCGAAGTGCGATCCGATCGTGTCTCACGCAAATCCTTCGCATATTTATTGTTACTGCGTGTAGATATAATAATTATTTATATAATACATCTTTTCGATATCTCTCGATAAGTATCAGCTCATTATTGTTGACATTAATTTGCTTCAATTAACACGAATCGTAATCGTAAGTAGCTAAAAGAAAGGAGAGATCGCGAGTAAAAAAAAAATGTAGTATGAAAAAGTATTGAGAAAAAAAAAAGGAAAAAAAAAATTAGTAATAGAAACTCACCGAAATTTGTCGGAATCGTTGCGTCGAAGGCCGAAAGTGTTGTCGACGATGACGATGTTAGAAAATTTTTCGTCGGGTTTTCGTAATTTCTAGTAGAGAGGGTCTCTTTATCAACGAGTGTACATATATGCGCGTGCGCCCAAAGGCTTAATTAGAGATGCACGATTAAACGAGAAGATAATACCGTCCGATTTAATTGCTCCGCGCCGAATAAATGTCGGACTAAGAAGCGAAGATTTTTTCTCCGTAGGAATGGACGCGTGTGCATTTTCTTATTTTTGATTATCTTAATTAACACGTAGATCTACATTTATGTGAGCGTATTTTCCCCCATGGTAACGATAATATTCAAAAGAATATGTCCGTAATTAAGGCAAAAGAAAAGGAAAATGTAAAATTAAATCTTTGATTCTCCCTGTATGCGAGAAATCTCGATAAAAACTATATAACTTCTATATAGGTATATATATAATATATATGTGTGTATATATATATATATAGACAGACGGCGAACATAATATATCCGTATATATACGTATACATATATACTCGTGACTCATAAAAATACGCGAGTCGAGTCTCGAGCACTTTAAAAATTTTTTCTTCAAAAATCGCGAAGCGAACCGAACGATAATCGATCGAATTCCTAGCTCGTTCGCGTTTTCTAATTTCTTCCTCCTCCACCTCTTCCTCCTCCTCCTCCTCCTCCTCTTCCACTTTTTCTTCTTCCTTTCCTTTCTCGTTTTTTTTCGTCGTTTTTCTTTCTTCTCACACTTGCCCGATCTAAAGTCGCATCCTCTCCCTGAACAACACAGAGAAGCACGGTACACCGTCAAATCGGACACAAAAAATACTTTCGTCGTTTCGTTCTATAATTTCCTCAAGAAATTTGCAAATGTTGGATCTTTAAAGGAATACTTGGAAATTTAAATGAGTTCAGTTTCTTTTCAAGTTAAATGGATTAACATTTTTATATTGAATTATTAAAATATTCTTTCGATCGATATTATGTAAATATAATACGCACGCACACGCACACACGCACACACATACATACATACATACATGCATGCATGCATATATATATATACATATATATATATATATATATATATATATATATATATATATATTTGCTAAATACGAACAGAAAACCATACGCAAGCAAAGAACGAGGAGAATATACGAGTGAATTCGAGATTTGAATCGCGGTGCCTTTCGGCCATTTTGCTGGAATTAATGAAAGAGCGACGGAAACGAAAACCATTCGAGGAAACGGATGGTAGTTGTATCGTCAAGGAATAAAAATAAAAAATTCAAAGTTCACATCGTAGCTTAGATCATCGGATGCACGTTCACGTTACGAACACGTTATAAAAAGATTTCTTAACTGCTCTTTACGAGAACTGACAAGCCCCCTTTCCAACTTGTAAAGAGGACGTCCGGACGTTTAGCCTTCCGCGAAAATATCAAGCAACTTTCTCCACGAATTGTCACCACTAGATCTAATTTCTTCTTTTTTTCTCGACGATCAAATTATTACTGAAGATCGCGGGCGTGCACGCGCCCGCGCATTATCAAAGATACGAAATCTTCAAAGAGACTTTGCACTTTTATTATTAGACAAATTGCTCTTCTTTCTGAAAATCACTTTTGATTACTTGCTACTATCCCACCGATTGACTATTTCACATGTTTCAACTTATAACTATACCGAACTCTCAACGTCGTACGAATCATATTAAACGTCAACTTTAACTGCAAGATCCATCGTATTAAACTTTATGAAAAACCGTGACAAGTATTTTTTTTTTTTTTTGACGGGAATGTTTCGAGCAAGACATGTTGAACGTAACGTCGCGCGTAAACACGGTCTTTCCAATCCGTTTAAATGAAGAAACACTTGAAAGAATCTTCTTATCAGTAACTTTTGTCTTTCGTGTTCTATTCGTACTTTCGTACGTGTTTCATTCGTCAAATTTTCATCAAAGACGCCATGGTATGCGATCAGCAGGAGGGGAAAAAACAAGGATTGGTTTAGAAATTTGTGAAAAAATGAAAGAGAACCGAGCACGAGACACATACACGAGACAACGCGAAAACGCGAGTTAACCCACCCCCAGGATGTTCTTCCTCGAGGGAGCCGGAATGTATTTCGCGGTTTGAGAGGACCGACTGCGGCCGCCGCGTGACTCCAAAGCTTCGTGTTTGCCTCCGATTTGCGCTTGCGTCCTCTTTCCACCTTCCTATCTCTGTAAACGCGCCCGCGCGCACCCACGCGCCAGCGCGATCCCTTTGTCCTCTTGCAAGCTTCTTCCCTTCCGTCCTTATTCTTTCTTTCTTACTCTCATATCGATACTACTCGAAAAGGATTTTGAAGAGGGAAACGATAACGTTTTTTTTTATCAAGATCTTCATCCATTTCTCAATAAATTTTCTAAGTTATGCATAAATAAAAAAATACTCGCGAGATGCATATCCCGTCGATTGTTTCGCCCTTCAGAATCTTGTAGTTCTTTGCGGTACGCTCGCAGTTCATATTTCGTCCATACCTGTCGCTGAAGTCACAAAAAGTTGAGAAACAACATGATTCCTTTGTTTTTAACGACGACTCCGTCGAGAAAGGTTTGCTCCTCACATTTCTTTCGGCTGACTCATCCAAATTATTCGTCAATTTTTAACACCGAAGCATCGAAACATTTCTCGATAACGAACAAACTTTTCTTAACATTCTCAAATCACAAATAATACGTCCGTTTAACAGTTAAGATACTTTGTTAATATGTGCGACCATTGCGCGTGAGTATGATTTGGATTCTTGATATAAGTCATAAACCTTCGCTTACGAACCGATGTATTTAATCACATTTTTCGTTTACATCGTATAGAAAAGTCACCAGCCAAAAAGGATATGCTGGCCAAGTAACGTGCAAGTGCGAGCAGTAAGTATACAATTTGCTTTACCTCGCGGTTAACTTAAATGTAAAATTGCAAATCTATCGTGAAAAATTTGAGCTAAACAAGCACAAAATTTGTTTCGCAGCGGCGAGAAGAAGGAAGAGAAGAAGGAAGAAGGTGGCTGCTGCAGCAGAAAGTACGAACTCCATCAATTTCCTTTTACGGTTCGAGAAGCGACTTAGGAAGATAAATCGAGAAAGAGAGAGAAAGAAAGTTTGCTCTTCGTACTAAATTCAACGAATGATGACCATTAGAAACATTCTTCTTTCTCAGCTTTTTAATACTTTTCTTTCTTTTTTTTTTTTTGGCTAATTTTCGTTATCCTAATATGGCCGCCGCCATTTTCAACATATCGACTCGTAATATGCTTTGATTCTTGATATTTGATTCGAAGATGACTTTTGTGTTTTGAACGCGACGATTCAACGAGAGGAAATGCAATGGGTAAATCGATCGAATGTATGCGCAGAGAACGAAAGGTGGAAAGTGGATGCTGTGGTGCCAAATGTTGCACCAATCCCACGAAGGAACGTAGTGGTTGCTGCTGACATTTCTTGTTCGGAAGGGCCAGAAATTCCAATATAATTCTTCCGATTTTCGAGGACTGTACGAAGAGAAGCATCGAGAGTACAACGGTAATGCATGGGTGTGCGGCCATATGGGTTTTTTCTTTTTCTTTTTAATATTCTTTTCTTCTTGGAATTTGTTCTCTGTATACATACTTACTTCGTTTATCCTGTTAATATTCTTATATATATTAATTAACTAGAGGTGAACTACATTGTACTTGTTAATACACTTTACGTTTCAAGTTTGTCAAGTACATACTTGTTAAATTGAAAATCATACATTTTTGGCATCGTTGTTTTATCTTCTTTAGAGCGAGAGAAGTTGCCGGTGGTTGCTGTATGTCAGGCTGTTGCAAGGACAAAAACAATAAGGCCAAAGAAGTTCGAAAAGAAGGTTGCTGCGGGAAAAATAATAATAAATGATGAAGACCATGTCAATTTTAAACCATATGCGATAATTCTGTAATGCTGTTTTCGAAATAAATATAAGCGATGCTTCGGTAAATGTTCATCTGTTCATTGTTTATTCGGAAAAGTTATATGTGTATTTTATCATCTATCAGTTGGGAACGTGAATGAATCAAACTGGTAACAACTGTTATGAAATTCGTCGGTCGAGTAGCTAAGAACGCGATCTTCTCTTTTTTCTGTCTACTTTTATTTCATCATTTTCGAAGTATCGAATCGATATGTATTAGAAAGGACAAGCATAACCTTTTAGCGTTGAGTTTTATAAATTTTTATTTCGACCAAAATTAATTGAAAAATTTTCTGTTTGGCATAATGTTTAATAATTACAAGTAAGTTTCGAAAGCAGTACGCGATCTTTTCGTTACTTATTCAATTTGTATTCTTACATCTAGAAATTCCAACGAATGTACGAAAAAATCGTCACCAGAAAGTTTCTCGTCAAGACGAATCGGTGATGCGAGGTAAAAAATAATGAACACATACGTTTCGCCAGTTTGATCCTAATGTAGCGAAATTGCACGTTCAAGTAAAAAAAAAAATTGATGAAAACTCGCGAATGATCTCTGATTAAAGAACGATAAAGAGTGTTATTATAGGCTAGAAATATAAACAATATAGGAGAGAGAAAGTGGTCTCGTAATCACGATAATCTTTTCCATATCTCAGAGAATCGGTTTTTACAGGGAAATCAACAGCTGTGAAGGTCCTCCTCAAATGGGATGTTGCTCCTGGAAGCAAACTTGCTGCGGCGGCGGTTGTTGCGAACCGATTTTGCCGAACTGCTGTAATAGCGAGCAAAAAAACGCTAGGCCTCTCCAAAATGCAATGGTTGCATCTGCTTACAGTCCTTGGGAAATGACGATGAATGGAACGACTCTATCATCGATCCTTGGGAACAATGAAACGGGTAATATTTCATCCAATATCGAATAATTTTGATGCTTTTTTCTTTGAAGCTTTTTTCGAATCGATATTATCGTACGAGACACGAAAGATCGAAAAAGGCGGATGATACGTAATCACGAATAATATCGAAATGTATCACAGAAAAATCTTTGATCAACAGAGGAAGTATTGTGTTCGAATCTGCCGAAAACAACGACATGCTACGGCGGAGAATGCGGTAAAACTCCAAGCCAAAATAGAAGTACAAGGAACACGGAGGAAACAAAAACCGATTCGGATTTTTCCACTATACGAGACTCCGATCGATAAAAATAAGAAACTTATTTGGTATATATATATATATATATATATACATATAGTGATAATTCCTATAGAAAAATACAAAAGTAATGCAACGTGCGCGCCCGTGTGTTTAAACTATCGAACTGATCGTTTGATCTTCGATAAAAGACAGAAATTTGAGGAGAAAATCTTTTTGACTTAAAATCTTTTGTTTAAACAGAACGGGACTATTATTTCCCGATCCATGTCGAATAATAGAATCTTTAGCCTTTTATTCCAAGAATCCTAGGTAAAAGATACAAACCTTGAACCTTAACGTTCTCTACGAAATTAGAGTTGGAAATCTAGAGCGCTCCGAGTAATCCCTTTCTCTTCTATCTATTATTAACTAGGATTATCGAAAGAAAAGGGCAAGGATAAGTTTCTCTTTCTCTCCAGAAAATATTCAATTGAACTTTTCAACACGATTCAACGTTACAAATGCGACGTGAATTAATGCTTGTATTTTACGATCTCACATGCGTCGAAAGATATTCGATAAATTTTTCATCCAAGAAACGAAAAAGCAATCGTAATATTTTCGCCACAATAATAATAAATTTTGATCTAATAACGTTTGATACCTGTTATTCTATTTCACGTTTATAACGACAAAGATTGCTTGGTTTCCTATTCGCATGATTGTCTCGTATCTGTTTTCATGAAAATTAATGGAATCGACTGGATTACAAAAGGCTAAAGCAATCACTATCGACAGCTATATTCACCCGGAAATTGGAGAATCACTCTGTGCGATACGAAACGGAACGAGACCAACATTGCCAATAGTTTCTACATTTTATCTATATACATGGAGTATTAAGAAGAACTTAAAGTTCAGGGAATGCAATATTCATTAACCCGAGAAGAAGATACTTACAAAAACAAGAAGAAAGAAAGAAAGAAAAATGCATCTTGATCGAGAAATTAACATCGATTCTTTGATAAATATCGTATCTTTTCTCTTTGCTATCTCTTATCGTCTCCTTTGCTATCGTTTTTATCTCTTTTCACAAAGATAATCGTTAACAGTAGCGATAAAGAATCAGAGGGAATTGGAAAAGACACGGCTTTGGTCGCGTGCCGATGAAAATCGCAATTAGTTTCGAGTACGTTGGGTTGGGTATGTCGAATCGTTCGGATGTTTCGTCGAATGCAAATCGATCAGTAATTGAATCGCGCTCCAACGTACGATTCGCGATAGAGATTTATGCGGAACGGTTCTTTATCGAATATTCAAATATTCACGGGGCAAAGCTTTTTTGTTCGCGAAGCTATTGCAAAAAATAAAGTCACAGTAGTTCGTCGTTTGTAACGTCGGACTTGCAATCACATTTATCCATTAAATGAAGTACTTTACAAATAATAATAAGTCGAATATATACACTTGACTCGTAAGTATAATATACGTTGTAATAAAGAAGTTTTTTTTTAGAACTGGATGTGTTTTGAGTTTTCTAAGAAGAGACATTATGTCGAAGAAAAATTATAAATCTTTCATAGAAATGCTAAGTAGTTTTAATATTAATGGAAATTATATAGTTCATTAAATAGAAATAAAAAATAAATTGATCCGTCCATCAAGAGCAATTATAAGTTTTCTGTATCTCACGTATTATCATCGAATCGTACAAATCGATTCGTTCTCATTCCAAAGTTTAAGAATCGTTTTCCATAAGGAAACGGAATACGCAATAAATCGTATTCGTTGCAGCGCTTGCGAATGTAATTTATTCGTTACTTGTTTATAGGTCGATTCGATATCATAGACAAAATATCGATAGAACGAGACATGAAACATAGCTAGTTGTCGGAATATCGGTATATATGCATATGATCGTAGCTTATTTCTGGAATAATATTTAGAAGTAAAGAAAAGATAAATAGTTCGCCGTATATAGTACTAGCATTGCTGTATTTACGGGAAAAAATACGTCTACTTTGGCCAATTTTTGTTTGAACAAATTAGAATGATATTTCAAAGTCGATGTATTAAACATATTGAAAAGAAATATCATAAAAAAATATTGCTTTAGCGAGCTGTAGTAAGTTCTGCCATCAATCTCTGCTCGGACAGCTAAATTCCAGTCGAACGCGGAATCTGTTAAATCAAAAATTCCTATGTCATCCTAAACTATTATATATGTATAAGCGTTGTTTCAATTGCACGTATCGATTTTTTTGAAATGTTGTTTTTCTTTTATTTTTTTTTTATTTTCTTTTTTTTTTTATTTACAAAATGCTACAAGTCTAAAAATATTTCCAAGTATCATGAACAATTTCAACGTACGATTCAGATATAATAAAAGATCGCATATGCGAGTTTAATAGAACCATTAGACGAAGGAAACGAAATCCAAAATCTGTAAATAAGAAGAAGGAGTATTATTTGGAGGAAGATTTAAATAGAAAACTATGCGAAGATAATAATTACCAGCGGTTGCAATTTGACGTAACATTTGGCTACTTGAAACGCTTTGTCGCAGGGATCATCTCCGGCTGAAAGAAAAACTTCTCGTTACCTTTGGGATTCGAAAGATTTTTATTGATCTTAAAGAAGGGGTTTGCGAAGGCAAAAGTCGAAAAGTAGAATCGAATGGAATCAAGAAAGAAAATACTTACAAACAGACTTGCATCGCTGGAATATCTCCCACGAGGATTCCTGCATAAATTTCGGTAAATGTTGAAGCGCCTTTTCCAAATCCGTCCACTGACCCTTGTCATTGAGGATACCATTTTTTATCATAAAGCATCTTACATAACACTTCACTCGTGGATCATCTTGCTCGAAATCGCCGGTTTTTAATTTTTTCAATGATTCTACAAAAGATAGATATCGAGTTGATTTCATTTATTCGTTATAATCGTCATTTAATATCGTATCATTTAAATTTATGACGTTATTGCACGACAATGATAAAAAGGTTGTCCAAGATGATTTTCAAACTAACACCGAGTTCCCCTTTAAAGGGTAATCGATCAATTTGACGTTGCATCAATCATTATTCCATTTGTCTTTTAAGTACCCTTACCCCATGAAACCATTGACTGCTTGCGGCATTCTCTCTTGATATCCGCTTTCATCGGAACCTGCAAAATGTATTACGATTGGTAGACTCCTTTATCTCTACGTTGCATAGGCTCGTCCTATACGAGTCACGATGAGAAGCCACGAAAGCGAGAAAACGTGTTGTTTCGATCACGAGATCACCTACACTATGTATATCGAGTACATAGGTAGATACATAAACGTACACAGAGTATCACGTAAAATCTCATTTACAGGACTTTCTATTTTAGGAGGACATGATACGGCGAACGAACAAACTCATGGTTCTCTAGGACAATAGAACTATCGTGTACTCCAAAACGAGAGCGATGCAAGGTATTGTGCGTGTACGCGGTGCAACGTGATGGTCGTAACATTCGTCGGACGTAACGAATTTCGAGAAAGAGAAGGTATCGATGAAATTAAATCTCTTGTACACGTATAAAATAAGTAACTTTACTATAGGGACAATTTTTGGAATAGTTTTTTCTTGACTAATTTTGTGTGTGTGACGTGTAAATTCGCTTTCCATTAATTATAAGATTTTAACGGCTATAAGAAAAATTTGGAGTATAAATCAATTACAAGCGAGCTGGCGTGTATTGGTACAAGTATCAATCGTTTTTTCAGAGCATCGACACGGAGAATGAACATTGGAGGTCAACGATGCGTCGAATCTCGAGAGACCTTTAAAAACATAGATATAGAAAAAAATAGAAAAACAACTGACGTCACGAGTATCGTCCGATAGAAAAAATTAGGAAGAGTAATTGTCTTTTATTTATTGCAAAAAGTATCGATAAAAAAGTCTGGAATGAAATGCACGGGTTTGACACAAATTCGATTGGATCAAAACGCAAATTCGTGTTCGAAAGAGATATAGATTTATCGAAGAATTAAAATAAGGATATTTCCGAATTATAATCATCGCCATTAAATTTGACGGTATCGTTTTTATTGTTTTTGTGTTTATTGTATCGTACGTTTACAACTTTCACTCAAACGTGTGCTTTTACGATCAACGACCCACAATCACATTGAAAAAATTGGATTGGTAGAAAATTTACTAGACCATCGATTATCGATCAAAGACGTACCAGAAGAGCCAAGAGAATCGTGCAAACGACGAGCAATCGACCATTTATCTTCATTTTTGAACCAGAGAACCGACCTTTCTTCGAATTATCCTTCGAATTTATCCCAGAATTATCCCTTATCCCACACAAACCGTATTCCTCTTTCTCTTTTTTCTTTCTTTTCTTCTCGTTTTACCAACTGGTATATTTTCCTTCGAACTTGTACGAAACAATTCAATCGAATACTTCGAAATTTATTGCAACGCTTTAATTGCACCGTCCGTAAGTATATAGCTCATAAAAAATGCATGCATACAGAAAGTTTATAAAACTTTACATACATATTATCGCTCGGCGTAGGTATATACTCGTAAATGTTAATCGATTGACAGAGAAGTATGTCAGTCGGGTCAATCGGTTAAAATGATTTATTTTCATTTAAGAATAATCGTGGTACACAAACATATATTGCAAATTTATTTCCTTTTATTTCAATTAATAATTTTTATATTCTGCGCAGTGCTTTTTTTTCTTTCTTTTTTTTTTACAAGATTAGATGCATTGCTATTGCTGATGTGCTTTTCGAGGTCTTTCTGTCACGCTTTAGTTCTTTATCTAAATTTCTGAGCACATTTTTCTCTCAATGATCTAGAAAGATCATTGCTTACGTCATTCTCTAAAATCCAAAGTGCGTAATAAGGGAGAAAGAGAGAGAAATTAACATGAGCAATACAGCATACAAGCAGTGATTTCTGTGACGATCTAATCATGTGACGATCGATCGGAATCGTACGATTCGTTCGGCAAATTGCTCGAGCGTGACATTAATCGCGTAGCTGTCACGAACCAACGTACGTATATCAACGATAATCGAGTTGTTGAGATGTTTAATCTGACCGAATCGCGGTTAGAAAGATTTTCTGAGATTCGTCTTAAATTGGAGTGCTTCTAAATACTCGTTTTTTTTTCATCGTCGATTTAATCGATTATAAAATAATGTAGTCATGAATAATGCAATAGAATATATGTCAGAATTGAATTTTTTTCCGAATATGTCATTTTATGGATTTACATGTATTATCTAAAAATGATTAAACGATGTCGTAAAATATACATAAAAGATAAGAGAAATGTTGGAGACGATCGTTTGAAGGAATAAAATTAAGACGCATTTTGACGAATTCTTAATGAATAGTTATGTTTATCGTTATTTGAATATAAATCATTCGATAAGAGACAGAACCAATCGATGTGTCACAATTTCCTTTTCCGAGTTCGAACGAACTGTAGATTGCCATCATAAATTCGATTCGTATTTCTCCGAGCTGGCAAATATAGAAACGAAAAAGAATAAATCCGGTCTCTTCTTTTGGGAAAACGAAGAAAAAGATTAATTTCCTTTCAAAGTCCGTTTACCCTTGTAAATAGCCGGAAGCGCAGGTGGTCGTTCGATAAAAGAAGAAAAGGCTGGTTGGTAATCGGATGTGAAAATATCAAAGAAATATTAAGGGTCTGTTCCGTAAACGGTGTTGGCAACTGATAATCTAATGATATTATTAGATTTAGTAAAATATTTGGTCCACTTAGAATAGAATTATTTGTCAATCAAATATTGTTAGACAGTTGTCTGGAACTTTGGAAAAGCGTGTTATAGATCTTCAGTATTTTAAATGTATAATTAAATTTTTAAAGAGCATCTTTGATACTACGTGCAATAAGATCATTCATGTAAGTTATTAATATTTTGTATCTCATCAAATCTTTGGAAACGTTAGCTATAGGTATATTTTAGTAAACTAGTAGGGCTATTGCAAAGATTAAACTGAATTTTAATCAATTTCAATTAACGAGCAACAAAATAACGTGCGAGCAGTAATTGCTCTCAGGATCGATTGAGTGAAAACGATTGCAGTCGCCAGTGAATTATTGACGCAGTTAAACGGTGATTTTCTAAAATTCTCTTTCAGGTATTATTAACTTTAAAAAGATCCTCGAAAACGAAGCTGGCAATCACCGATCAAACGTTTCAAACGAATAGACTCATCAATCTCGATGAATTTGTCAATTTATCGGCATTTTATTGAGATTTACTTGACAAAATAGCGCATAAAAGAGCAACGAGATTGAAGCATATATTTATACACAAATACGATTTGTGATAGGCACTTATTAATTTATTAGACATGAATGTCTTAAAAATATTACATCAATTATGTCACTTATGTCAATAATTTCAATATTCGGGAATAGAAGTTTATTTTCGACATTACGATCTTATACTTGGAACAGTTGTAAAATGAATTTACAAATAAATTAATTCATTGCGATCTAACGATCATCGTTTTTAGAGAATGACGATATTTAGATAATAACAATAAATCAATCACTTGTTACATTAATTCATTTTAATACATTTTAAATAATAAGAAATATTTATTTTTCGTGTTAAATAAATATTCCTGGATATCTTAGAAAAAAGAAAATTTATCATATAACATATATTATGTGTAAGTCTTTCATGTAAATTTTATAAGATTATCCTTGTTCGTATAATTAAACCGCTAAAGTATTAAAGCATATTATAAACCATGCTGTTGAAATATTTGCAGTTTGTGCTGTTTCATTTTCTGTAGTCGTTCTTTGAATCTTATAAATTTTAAATAAGATTTAAATCAGACGAAGGATATAGCACTTTGACATTCCAATAATTTTACGTAATATGTCAAGTGAGTTTAATAAAAAGAATCGATTAAAAATCTTTAGATGTAGGTATAAAAAAATCGGTCTATTAATAAATTTTAGATAGAAAAGTTTATTTTAAAAATTTATCGAAGAATCCTATCCATCTAGAGCACGATTATTTTTAGATAATGAAAAATTGTTTAAATAAAACGAAGAAAACTATTCGGTAGAGTTAATAATACATATACGTCCTCGATCCTACGTAAGAAATAGAAGATATGTAGGTAGGTCAGTAGATAGATAAGTAGGAAGGAAGGAGGATTATGTAGACGTGGAGTCTACATAGAGATAGGGTTGCGACTAGGAGGCAGTCTAGCGCGATCGTGGAGGGAGGGGGATTACGTTCAAATCGACTCGACTCGTTTCCCTTGTGCGGGATGCGCATTGCGCTATGCGAGGAACGCGCATGCGCCTTGCTCGAATAAATTGTAGAGAGCGCGGGTAAGAGTGGATAAACTTGATGTGCGCGACGCTCGCATCGCGAAACGATTCGATCGTTCCTACGAGGAGTACCTCGTCGCCCGTTCGATTACCTCGCGAGTACTGTAATTGATTACTTTTTACGAGGAGTCAAAAGTCGCGATTTGTCTCATTTTGTTTCTCCTTTTACGTGTCTAACTAGAAAGTCGTGTTTGAATCATTGAGGTTAGGTGGTTAGTGGTAGATTATCGTTGTACGAGGTAGAGATAGGGAGAACGAAAGAGTGTATGCGAGTGAGTGAGTGAGAGAGGGAGAGGGAGAGAGAGAGAGAGAGAGAGAGAGAGAGAGAGAGAAGAAGAAGAAGAGAAAGGAAAAGGTCGTCTGTGGCGCTGCAGAGCTTCGCGCACAAGAATAATTAAAATCAATGTAACGACGGTGGTGCGGTGTTCTTCAAGTCACGTTCTGCGTGCGTCGGTTTTTTAAAAAGCACTACATTTGTACGACCGACATAGAGAGAGAGAGAGAGATGTCGAACGGATTGATGCTGCCGAATGACAATCACGATATGTGCCAGACGAGTAAGGACACACAGAATAACGTTCCTCGTCTATCGTATCCGTCTACGATATTTCTGTCCCTCTTTTCTCATGATGCGATCCTACGCAGCTAGCACCACCCCGATGGTCGTCGTTGATGCCGCTGCATCCATGGAGGGGTTGCAAGGAGAACACTCCACTGGGGTAAGTTCCAGCTAATTAGAGTTATTTTTAGAGAGAACTTTTTCTCTATCTCAGCACGTATTCCTCTCTCATTATCCCCTTTGCAGATGGACCAGCAGAACGTTACCAGGCCTATATTGAAGAGAACCGCTGAATCTGATCTGGAAGGTCAGTTACAGGTTGTTCCTGCACTTAATAATATAGAGTATGATTCTTTTTCTTATTTTCTTTAGTCCGATAACATTTTTCTTTTATCTGCTATATAATATTATACAATATTTTTGAACGAATTAGTTTCTGTTTCATACCTTTATCAGGTATAACTATACCAAAAAAGCGTCACAAACATCCACAGCCAAAGAATGCAGTATGTGCTTTAAACGAATTGAAGACTGGAGCTGTCTACAAGGTAGTTGGTCAAACTGGACCTACTCATGCTCCTATATTTACCATCGCCGTGCAGATAGATGGACAGACTTACGAGGGCAGAGGACGTACCAAAAAGATGGCCAAACATGCGGCTGCGGAACTTGCTTTAAGAAATATAGTGCAGTTTCGTAATACACCGGAAGTACATCAAGCTATTAACACGTGCCAGCCTGTCATTCCCCTGGAACCTGATTTCACCAGTGATGTCACCGAGGGAGATAATCATCTTGTAAATGCATTCAAAACGTTGACTCAAGAACCAAAAAATACTAACAAATTTTTGGACAAGGGTCCCGTTGCTCTCATCAATGAATTATATCCTGGAGTTGTATACAAATGTATATCTGATAGCGGAGAAAGCTATGCCAAGTTTACAATATCTGTAACAATCGATGGAGAAACTTTCGAGGGAACTGGTCCGAGTAAAAAGCTGGCTAAAGCTGCGGCCAGTAAAGCGGCTTTGGCAAAATTAAGGAACGTCCACAGTTCCTCTTTTTGCATTCAGCTCCCTGTTCGTGTATTACCCAACTTCTCGAATTCCGGTCATTGGCAGGAACAGATGACCTTGCCACAAATTTTGGCAGACAAAATAGGAAAAATGGTAAATCAAAAATTCACTGAACTTATACAGAGCAAGCCACATCATGCTCGACGTAAAGTATTAGCCGGCATAGTGCAAACGAATGGGTCGGATGCCGAATTAATATGCGTCACTACTGGTAAACCGTAGATCTCTGTAAAGACTGTCTTGGACGTAATAGGATTTTGATCATTTTTTATTCTTTTAAGGTACGAAATGCGTATCCGGGGATTATTTAAGCGTAAGCGGTAGAGCTCTAAACGACTGCCATGCGGAAGTTGTAGCACGACGATGTCTCTGCGAATATTTGTACAAGCAATTGGAGTTGCATACCGAAAATCGTTCTGCCGAGTCTGTCTTGGAACATTTAAAGAAGGGCTTCAGATTGAAGCAGGGAATTCAGTTTCATTTATACATAAATACAGCTCCCTGCGGGGATGCCAGAATATTTTCTCCTCACGAGGAAAACGAATCAGTGGATAAACATCCTAACAGACGGGCCAGAGGTCAATTAAGAACCAAGATAGAATCAGGAGAAGGTACGATACCTGTGAAGAGCAGCGAAGGAATTCAGACTTGGGATGGTGTTCTTATGGTAGGTAGGGTTCTATGCTTAACTAACGCGAATGATTTATTTTATTTAACATTTATTCATTTATTTCAATTCGCAGGGACAAAGACTGCTGACGATGTCGTGTTCAGACAAAATAGCTCGATGGAACGTACTTGGTGTGCAAGGTGCACTTCTAAGCCACTTCATCGAGCCAATTTACTTCCACAGCATCGTTCTCGGCAGTCTGTTGAACCCTAGTCACATGTATCGAGCTGTTTGCGGCCGTATCGAAAATACTATTCAAGGTCTACCACCGCCGTATAGGCTCAATAAACCATTGATGAGCCTCATAACTTCGTCCGAAGTTAGGCAACCAGGCAAGGCACCGAATTATAGCGTAAATTGGACTATTGGTGCGTATGCTTACCTCGTCTAATATGTCTTTTTGCAAATTCTAACCAGTACGTTTCTTTTTAATAATGTACGCAGGTCAAACCGAAGCAGAAGTTATAAATTGTACAACCGGAAAGGACGAATTGGGTAAACCCTCTAGAATTTCGAAGCAGAGACTCTTCAGGAAGTTCTTCAATCTGTTAGGTAAATTGGAAACGATCGACGATGCCGATCGGAATCAATGCCGTCATTACCTCGATGCTAAATCATCGGTTCAAGATTACTCTGTAAGTTATCGATGTATAATACTCGTTAGAAAAATATTCAATACAAGATATTGATGTACATATGCGCGCGCAGAGAAAAAAGAACTGTTGCTTTATTCTGTTTTCTTTTATGACAGCTTGCCAAACGTCAATTGAAGGATGCGTTTGTACGCGCTCAGCTCGGTAGTTGGGTAAAAAAACCGATTGAGCAAGACATGTTTGAAGTGGATATCTGACTAAATCAGAGTATCGATGCGAACCCAACGAATAGGATAAACTCTGAGTTAGCGGAGTATGTAGTTCCTAGTGTAAAATAGGTCGCTCGTTCGGCGTGTCATGCTATGGCAGAATTTGGCATCAGTAAAGCATAAATCGTAGGATGTTAAGAGCAAATACTTTGACTTTGTCACCGCACGATCCAACGACTAGTAAACATGTCACGTTCAAAGTGTACAATGAATCGATTGCTTTCGGTTTTAACCAAGAGCAAAATCAAGTCGGTACTCTTCGAATTTTTTGATCTTAAATTCTAGTCACACGTCAATTTTTGACAGTTTCTATAGACTGGTAGATAGATAAGGCAAAAAGTTTCTTTTCGTAAACATTCATAATTAATCAACGGAAGGGTGCAAGAGTATTAGAATGTTTTAGATTTTACGTTCTGTCGGTGTGTCGAGAAATCTGTGGATATTTCAGAATGAAACGAGTCAGCACATATCCATTCTTCGAAGTCTTATTGTTAAACTGTCGTTGATCTCGTACAGCTACTTAAGTTTTATTGGACGAAAGAGAAATTCGACGAAAGACCCTTTACATCCTCCTTCTCTTTCTCCCTTTTAATCGACTTTGCTACCTACCAAAATTTTTCTCGAAGAATCGATGCTTCTTCGTTAAGCTTCGATCAAAAACTTTTCACGTAGATTTTATTCAACTTTCATTTGTTATTTGAACGTTTTGCTTTAGATGAAAGTTATCGTGTCAGCACGATTATTCGGAACGAATCAACGTGTAATTTCAAATTTCAATAGCTCGAGTAATGTACGTGATACCGCAGACGCTAATTCAACGAGCCTATTGTGTCGACAGTGTGTATCCGGGTCACTTGTTTCTAGGAGCCGTTGTATCTGCGTTCATATATATTCTATATACCTATAGACAAAGAGAAAAAGAAAGACCCTCTTGAAAGCGTTCTCTTTTTCTCTGTTACATTCATTTGAGACTTTAAATCCTGCTCCTGGATAATAATCAAGCGATTTTAAATATGACTTTTAGTAATGTCATCGTTTTCCTCAAGTAGAACTTGTACGTAAGTTATTTAACGTGAAATAAGTTTTTTGATTTAAAAAAAGAGATATCTCGAGTATTCACAACAGCTACGTCACTGGCAAAACGGGCGCCTCGTCCTCCCCCTCTCCCTCTCCCTCTCCCTCTCTCTCTCTCTCTGCCTTTCCCTCTCCCTCGCTTCCTCCCAACGTCTAGAAATCCAAGCCATTGTTAGAACGAACTCAGACTCCGCGGTTGTTTTCCTAAGGTCCCTCGCGGGAAAAATCAATGTCCAGTACCGTGTAGCGAGGGATTTACCCACGTAGCTACGGTATTGTTTTAATAGGGCTCTAGTATTTACCATAGCGGCTTGATCTTGATCTGCTGTTTATTGCATCCCTGTGAAAGGCTGTGACCAGATCCAGATTTTCACGAAGGATTTTTTAAAGACATTTAATCGTTCATTGTATCATGGAATTTGATAAACGAAAAAGACAAGTAAAGAAGAAGAAATAAAAGACGTTTTCGATGACAAAAACTCGATCGAAAAAAAAAAATCAAAAAAAAATTTTTGTGAAAAAATAGAACGTTTCTTTTCTTCGATGTTTCGTTTATCGTCTTCGCCAATCCTTCGATGAGAGAAGAGCGTCCTTCAACAGTTCGATGTCGTTACCATTAATTTTGATAGCACATATGTGAGAATGCGTATGCGTGTATGTATGTATGAGAAAGATTAGATAAATTAGCGCGAATGTTTGCGTTTGCCAAAGAGAAAATGAAACGTGAGAGAAATGTGAGAGCAATGCTAATTAAAAAGTAAAGTATTAGTAGAAGAGTAAGTTATAAATATTAATAAGTACTTAGTGGATGATTATTTAGAAAGTCCTAAGATCGTTGCCTCACTGTGCCAGTATTACAATTATAATGCAATTCTGCCGTAGTGACACACTGCCCGAAGTCGATCTAGTTTTGCGTCAAAGAACTCGAGGACTCCGGCCGTGTTGCTTCTTTCGATTTATCCTCCTCGATTATCAGAACCAAAATATAATATTTGTGTTCGTATCTACGTTCGGACGTTAAAGTCGAATCTGCGTTTACAGTTGCATTTAGTTTATCGATAAGATATTCCAGAAGAAAGAGAAGAAGAGAGAGAGAGAGAGAGAGAGAGAGAGAGAGAGAGAGAGAAAGGATACCGGAATAAAGTGAGCTATATATATATATATATATACACACACACACACATTTATATCGATCAAGCTAGTCATTTACGTACCAGGTCAAATATTAGCTCTACGTAATTTTTTGCTTGCTGCATAATTGTTTTTTATATTTGCTTTTTTAATTTATTTTTAACTCATCATAATATTTTTTCATATCATCGCTAATAATGACAATCCTAAAATCGAATTTAGTACAGCTTTCTTTTTTTTTTTTTTTTTTTTATTTTACTATGCATAATATTAATATTATCTTCTTTTGCGTTACAAAAGAAAGCACAGATTTTAGGTAGAAGTAGCTAGAAATTTATTAAGTTTTTTACTTCTTTCATTTTGTTTTAATTATTATGATAAGATTTTTTTATCTTTATATTATTCTTTTTTGTTTGTGAAGAAACTATAAAATCCAATAGATTCCAACAGGTTAAACATTTTCAACGACATCTTTTTGTATTTATTTCATTATTTTTTTCTCCAATCTATTCTCTGATGTTTTTTCTCTTTCTTTTCTTCTTCCTTTCCTCTCTCTCTCTCTCTCTCTCTCTCTCTCTCTCTCTCTCTCCCTCTCTCTCTCTTTCTCTCTCTCTCTCTCTATTTCTAATTCTATTTATATTTTTCTTCGCAAAAAAGAACGATGCATTTCTTCTATTGTAACGCGTATACAGACGTACGTAGCAACGATCGTGCCAAGAAACGCAATCGTTACGTTGCATCGTACATTAATATAAACATTAGTCCTCTATAACTTACAAATAGTATTCTTATATATGCATTTTACTTCATATTCTCGTGTAAAAAAAAATTCATTTCAAATTCATACCCAAAAGTTGTTTATTAAATATAAATTATACTTGATGTGATATAATATAAATTGTAAAATATATAATTTATTTTTAACCGTTGATATATTTGGGTTATTTGGATATTATTGAATTATAAGAAAATTGTGTTATAAAAAAATTGTGTTATAGAGGATTAAAAAGCACGATGAAAGAGTAAAGAAGACATAGGAGCTTTTTTCTTATTGTTAGTTGACGCTTCTTCTCGTAGTCGAGACCCGTTTGTTAATTCTATTGCCCTCTGGCTAAGTGAAAAGAAAAGAAAAGGAGGCTACGATGTTAAATATGACAAGAACAACGAGTTCATCCGTAACACGAAACTCAAGGACGTATATGCCTCCATTCTCCTTCTTCTCTCTTTCATCATTGTTTTGTGCAGTAGTAGCAGTACGAGAGTGTCCGTATGCATATGTGTGTATAATATGTGTATATATATATATATATATATATATATATATGCACATATTATTCGTAAAAAAGAGTAAAGACATACGCATACATGTAGTACGTATACATATGTATTTATAAATATAATACATTTTTAGAAAAAGATCATATATTACTTAGTGGTCGAAAAGTGATCAGTATAAATTTCAAGAGTGAGAATTTAGTTATTAATTATTACTCGGTAGTTTTAGTAGAATTTAAAAAGAACTTCGATTTCCAATTTTTCTCCTGTTATACGAAGACATTATCTATTTACAAGTAAAAACAGTACCGCGGGTGAGTCACCTAAAACGAAAAATATAAATATACCTCGGTTATTCTTGATGATAAAAATAAAATTTCTGAAGAAGAATATGTTTAATTCGGAAGAGTTGATATAGGAGTGAAAACTTTTATTTGAAGATTATATTTTTTACAATGTAAGGATATAAAAGGAATTTAATTTTTTGACTATGAACAAGATGTAAAACAGATCAATTCAAGGTATATTCGTAACTTTTGTTGTAATACCTGTAAACCGAAATATTTTTCTTAAAATCTCCATATTTTTTAATCTTATAAAATGTTTTATGGAAGGTGAAATAGGATAATGTATACTCAAATTTTCTTAAGACAATATTATTGTATAGTTTTTGTTAAAAGTCTATTAAAGCTGTAGTACACATTAAATATTAATTAATATTGTTGTTAATTCATAAAATGAAGAACTATTGAATATCGTAAATAAATTTGTAGTATTTTTGTTTAGAGAGACCACAATAGATTAATTTTTGGATCTCCACTATGCGAGTTTCTTCGAATAAAAAATCTTCTTCAAAAATCTTTTATTCGCATCACAAATAATAAAGATGTTCATACTTCATCCTTTTAAATGACTCTCCCAATACATGCATATATATATGTGTGTATATATGTATGTATAGGCACACACACATACATATATCTCGAGCTCGTTTTCGAGTTATCGAAAGAACATCGAGTGTCAAGCAGGAAAAACTTTCTTGTAGTCGGCTAGACTTTAAGCTTGACTAGTGCCTCTAGATGTAATTTCTCCGATAAGTAAGAAAATCGATCTAGTTGAAATTACAAACGAATATCTTTATTTATCAACAACTAAAAAACAAAAATAAGAAAACTGAGCGAACAAAGACAAAGCAGGGAAAGAGAAAGAGAGAAAAAGTGCGAATCAATGAATAAGCGAACGAAATGCGACCGACATTTTTCTTTGTCTTCTTTTTATTTCACATAACTCTTTATTAATGTACTAATAATTTGATACTTTTTTGTGCGCTTTGAAAAAGAAATTTGTAAACTCGTGCGTGGTTAAAAAAAAAAAAGGAAAAATTAAATCTCTACTCACGGACTCTATGATCCGTTTAATCGTAGTTTTAGACAAGGAAGTGGAAGAAAAATATTTGTTTTTGCATATCATAAGCGTGCGCGAGAAATTGCAGCCGCTAGCTTTTTACACGCTCAACAATACGTATTGTTATTGTGTTTTGTAATTTACTTCGTTTTTTTCGAAAGAAAATGAGTAAGGTAATGAGCGCGAATTCAAGTTTTTTAAATAAAAAGAAAATATATTGCAAGCAGAGAATGATGTTAGCGATTATTTACCTCACACCGATACTTAACAAGATCTTTTTATAAAACAAAAGAAAACAAAAAATCTAGTTGAAAAATATTTTGGAGTAGAGAAAAAAGATATGTAAGAGCAGTCTTTTTTTTGACTTTATAGGATTATGTTTATATGATTTTATATATTTATAGGATTATTTTTATACGATTTTTTTTTCTTTAAATTAACAATTTTAAAACAGTTTTAATAGTTTTGGAGTAGAAAAGAATATATAACAGATGCAGTTTTTTTTCAAACTTTATAGGTATTACATTTGCATCGCGTGTACATGGACATTAACCATCTTCCGATAACGATCTATGACAATTAGTATATCGTTGCTAGATTTAAATAAGACAATAGTAACTGTTGCTCAGAATTAATATTGTAAAAAAAATAACAAGTTAAAAAGAAAAAGAAATTTGTAAGAAAAAATCTCGATTAATGTGAATGATCAGGTACGAAGTACGATCGATCTTCAACGCGTTATTATCTTATACATATTACAGCTTAACATTTACATGATATGTATCCCTTTTCTTTCTTCTAATTATTGAATATATATATATATATATATATATATATATATATATATATATATATATATATATAGTTTTTCTCGTATCTTCGAATTTCCATATTGCGCAAAAGAGGTCAAGTATATATAAAGACGGACAATTAAACGCTCGTAGAATTTTAAACAATCAATATAAAATAACATTTATGATCGTTCTTCTAAAATTAGCAAAAAGACGTTTCAGTGAGTGAATTTGTCTCTTATTTTTTCTTTGTTAATTCAAAATCTTTAAATTAACAGACACTTTTGTTATATTGTGTTTTTCAGCGCGGATATAAAATATAAACCTACCTTTAAACTCGCAAAGATCAGTGATGGATAACCGTAAGTTTCAAGATTAGAAATCGTTTATCAAGTTGGCATATTTCTCTTCGTATATTCCTCAACATGATTCGGGTTTAACGAGAATAAAACGATAATAACTGTTGAGTAAACTTTTCAAAGACAATTTTATTTTCAAACACACCTTTCACCAAGAGGCAGAACACTCGAATTCGTTACGTCGTCACGATATTTCATTCAAGAAAGACATCATTTTTCTTTCGAAGTAGATGTCGTTCGATTAGGAAATGGATGATTGCGTAAGCAGCGATAATAATGGAGGCACGATCGAGAAGCTTTTGAAATTGAAATTTTTTTACGTAGTCTATGATATGATAACGTTTTTTACTTAGCATTTTAAATTTTAGAATGATCATATACAACACATTTTCAATCTCGAATAATAAAACTAAAAGTGTCAGTTATGTTCGTCTTAAACAGACTATGAAATAATGAAAACTCTGGATTCTTGGATAGTTTAATAGTGAGACTATCCATACGCACGAAATGCACCCAAGGGACTCAGGTTTCAAATTCCGGCCCAGCCAGAGTCCATTTTTTCGTAAGCCTATAAAAGCTTACAATAACGTTTCAAACTAGAATTATACTACGCAACATGAATCGTCGTTAACTTTCTTACGCGCTTTAAACATAATTGTCATAGATCGCATTCTGATATTTCTTCACGGACCGAACGTATACTTTATCGTTAACACAGTATCACATTTAATATTTTGTCGAGTCTGGTAAATTATTGGTTTCTTGTTCAATCGAAACAATGCGAAATCTATATAATCTTTGTTGGTAACAAAAAAATTAACATAAACTATATATCATTGAACCAAACGAGTTTTACAACGATCGATAAGTTCTATTAATCTCTATATATAATATGACGCTATGAGATATGATAAAATTCGTTTCTTCGAAGAGGATCCATAATGATCGAAATCGAGGGACGACGATGATGATTTTCTTTTTTATCATCTTATACGAACTAGGTGACGAAAAAAAAAATATGTCAATATAAAATATGTCGTCGAACAAGTAAAGTTCATACGTTCGCTAATTTTTACGCAAGAATTATCATATAATACCTATAAGCTGATCGAGAGTAGATCGCTATGGATCATCCGATGGTCGAGATGTTGTGCATATGATACGTGAACATTATCGATTTAATGCGTTATTAATATTGTTACAAACCAATTCTACGATAATTTCATATAAGTGGGACGTGGTATCCTAAGAGATTTTCTTTCTATATATCATATAATTATCCCTCAAGGATTATTTTATAGTGAAACGTGTCATTATATAACAGTAGAAGTTGTATATAGTGAAGATAAGAAACAATGAAATATTCAAAGTCTGTTTCGTTCGACTACTATTTTTTTTATAATGATTTGATTGATTACATTTTCATACGAGTAGTTGACAAAATTACTTAAAATAAAAAAACGATTCTCACTTTTGATAAATATATTCATTATATATAATTATTATAAAGTAATAAACGAGCTATAAATCTCGGAGAATCGTACTATTCTGGGTAATCTGAAGTATCAGCTGATACTTCTGTCATTAATATTTGCATATGTTTCTCGCTTGATTTTGTTGGAAGAACTTTCATCTTTCCTATATACAAACTTTACTTAATTATCTACAAACAAGCTAGAGATCCATGACATCAGTTTTCTTGTCGATATGATTATTTATAAATATCGAAGTCTGTAAATTATCCGAATTAAAAGATTTACACACAGAAAATCAATTGTTTATTACACTATAATAATTCAACCCGATAGATATATTTAATCTTCATCTAAAATAATCACTCTGTATTATTACAACAGATTATCTTCAGTTTTCATTATTTATAAATATTTAATTATAGCGATAAAAAAACTGACATTATCGATTGATCGTATCTTTAACATATTCAGAGGGATAACATATAACATATAGTAAGAGAAATTTGGCCAAATGGAGATGCATCCATCATTATACAGATGTGATTTTTAGCCGCCGCAGATGTATATACATGACACACCTATACGCAAAAAGAAGATTGCATTATGTATTTTAAGTATTGCTTTACGTATCTCGTTGCGATTAAAAAGTTAAGATGCAAAATATCAGGTTGATTCATAAATATAAAAGAGCTATTACATAACTAAGGAGTTTATTACAATAAAATAGCATTTATTTATTAATCAATTCGATAGTTGATATTGAAGAATCAACAGAATGAAATTTTGATATCCTAAAATTCAGGGTGACGAAAAATATATTTAAAATTATTTTCATATAAAATTTAATCACAACGAAGATCTTGATTGCAATGACTTTAAAATGATTAAAACGTAAGATTCCAATGAGAAGTGATATCGATAAGGCAATGACCGCGATGCGAACTCGTTGATACTTCCTATCGAGGAAGGACGATCGATTTAAAGAACGGACGCAATACGAGTCGAGTCGATTAGAGAAGCCATCGGTTTTATACTTTCTACAAAAATAGCTTTTATATCGAAAGAGATAGAGTTTACCAGTAGTTGGGATTTTATTTAAAATTCCACCAGTTTTACTCTTAATTAAATATTTGATCGAGAAATAGATGCATCATTGTCGTAACGCGTTCGTTCTTTCGAACACGGCAACTGCTCTCGTTCTTTCCTTTCTCATACCTTATATGTGTGTGTATGTATATATATATATATATAACTTGCATGGATATATCTATATGTATACTGCTATCTTAATTTTAAGATTAATTTCGACAAGTCGAATAGGTACAACGTTAACTCTAGCTTCTTTTTTTTCTTTCTTTTCCTTTTTTTTTTTTCTTGTGCCTCGAAGGATCGGCGAGTAACATATTCTTCTGCATAGCTGTACTTGCAATAACATGTATTCGACGTTCGCTTTAATCGCGTTCTCTTTTTTCAACAGTGTTATACACAATATATTGGTATTATGTAATAATGATATCGTACCACCGGAACTACTCGATAGAATATAAGGATTATTTTTACGAGTGTATCCTTTCGGCAAATCAACGAACTTCATTCGGCAATAGGAACAGAAGAGGACTGTCAAATGAGAGAGAGAGAGAGAGAGAGAGAGAGAGAGAAAGAGATTAGAGAAAGGCATTAAGAGAACAATATTTACAAGGAATAACAGAGCATCGTCTCTCCTCCAACGTTCCTTTCTAGTTCTTTTCTAATAATCGAAAAGGAAGTCGTTGCTTTTTAGCATATGTATTTATTTTTTCGTTGAACGAAAATGGACATTTAAATATTTATCTCGAAAAGAAGACAATTCGTTTTAAACGAATCTATCGACGATATCTCGTGGAAGCGTCTAATGTAAGATCGAACGCGTTCGACGACACTTGGAGAATAATCGTGTTTAAATTCAAAATTGTCAAGTAAGAAAAAGAAAGGAGCGTCAAATCCTTAGAAATCGTCGACTTTCTCCAGCTTGTGAATCGTCGAAGAAAGATTTTCGTCGTTAAAGGCGCGTAGATCCCTCGCACGTACCTCTTTCGGATTTTTTTTTTTTTTTTGGTCTCTCGGAGAAGAAACTCGTCCGTTCTTGCGATAAGAGCAACTCTTCTTCGATATTCAGCTATCCGCAACGATGCTAATCGGTTCGTGTAAAAGATGCGCAAGACCTTGAATGAATCCAGCTGGTGGATTCCAATGAGACGTTGTTCGAGGATCGATTGCACTTAGCTCGTTACCAGTCGTAATCGTGCTGATGAAACGGATTGGTGCATGGTTGTTGGGCGTGCAAGTGGGTCTCTATCGGAGGTGGCTTCGCCAAGTCAAACTCTTTACCAACCACCTCATTATAAACCTAAAACAAAGATAGATTATCGTTAGTTTTTTGTCATCAAAGCCGACGCATCGTGGAAGATCGATTAAGGGATACGAGATCGGGACTATTTTATAGCGTTCAGAGAGTATAGCCTTCTGTAGAAGTCGCTCTTTTTTCGTTTTCCAAGCGTCATAAAAACGTCTTATTAGTTTTGTTTCTTTTCTTTGGAATTACCATTCCAAAGTTTGGTTTCGTTTCGTCTTTTTCTTTTCTTTTTAATTGGTATGATTTTACTAAACCTTGAAGCTCCTACGGATATACTCGTCCTCTCCTTTGCCGGTCATACCGTAATTATATCCGCCGCCACCGCCGCCACCGCCATTCAGGAACGGATTCGTTGGGTTGACCGCACCTATAGGATAGATATTATAGGTCACAGATTTATTATAATATACCAGACTATTCTACGCAAATTATTATTATATAGTAATTCTGGCCGATGTATCAACAAACGCAAATATTTCCTATCTAAAATGATAGGAAATACGTAATCATCAGGCAGAGTTCTTAACGACATAAATAGAAAGTAAGGGCGCAAACGTATCTATCCCATTTTTGGAATTATATTTAGTGAATTCCATTGTTTCGTAGACTTTTACCTCCGTTAGCTCCAGGCACGTCCAAGTTACCGCCAGTGGTTTGGTAGGTCGCACCATATCCAGATTCTTGATTAGCCAGTTCGTGAAGCCGAGTTGAACTGAGTGCTCTCGGGATAGCGTTGCTTGGTACACCATGAGGCGCTAGATGTGTAACCTCGGCCACTTGATGAGGATCCTCGGTTTGCGGTAAATCGGAAACAAAGCCTGTATCTTTCCTGTAAAAGTTGATGAAAATAAAGGCCGCTAAAACGACAAGGCAGGTGAGGCCGTAAACTCGGAAGGTCGTCGTGGTACCTGGAGAATAAAAGTCGTAATAAATTTTTTCTTATCGAATTGTATATTTCGAATTATATATTATTTTCACTTGCCATAAGCAGTGACAAACATGCCACCAATCACCGCACCACACCCTCTTCCGAGACCATGATGTAATCCTTGAAGAACTCCTTGGGCACTCGAACGCAAATGTTGCGGCGTGTTATGAGCGATGTAACTGCAACAAGCTGCCCAGACCGCGGCATGAGTGATCCCTTGAATAAATTCGAAAGGTAGAACCCACCACGGATTAACGAGCCAAGATATGTAAAGGAAACGTATTACGTTTCCAGCTAAACCGAGGCACAGAACCTGCGAAAAGTATAATTTTTTATTGCGAATCATATCGCAATAATATCGTTTATATCTTTTCGCTCGATATATCTACCTTAACGTGACCGATCTGTGTAATCAATTTGAAACTGAAGAAATAAGCAAAGATCTCGGAAATGTGATTTATTACGGAGGCAACGCCGAAGAGAGTAGGTGAACCACCGTAATCTTGAAGATGCCAGAAGAGAAAAGTGAAGATGAGTCCGATACCGAAGCCCATCCACCAGGCGACGAAAAGGAAGGAACTACATTTGAGATCTTTAAATTGCTTCAGAACTGTCACCCATTCTGGAATCTCTCGCATCGTTTGAGCAAACATTTTTGTCTGAGAAGAAAAAACAAAAAGAAATGACTTTTCTTCCCAGTCTTTCTACTTTTATCTAATTAAATAAAAAGAGTACAAACTTGGCCTTCCGGAGGCAACGGCTTTGGATTGATCGCAGCCGAGGAATCCTGCAGACCAGGAAGATTCAACTGTTGCGATAGCTGACTCTGAAGCTGTTCTTCCCTGGTTGGTTCAGCTGGTACTTTTGCCACTTCCTATTACAAGAAATTTCTTCTTACATTTGATGCTCTTTATTTATTTGTTCATTTAGATTTTTCTTATCTGTTCACGAAGCCAAAGCTCACCGGTTCGGAAGCTACAACGTCGTACTTGAAATTTATCTGCAACGCCGTTATAAGCGCAGCACCCATAAGAACGCAAAAGATGGCGAAGCAAATCGTGTAATTCTTTTCTCTAGCATCCGGATCGCATGGATGATCTGGGAAAGCCGTACTATGATCGAGAGCAATACCAACAAAAAACATGGCCAATCCCCATCCCAAACTTCCGAACATTCGTTGATGTCCATATCTACAAAAAGTTAAAACGCGAAGAATAATGATTTATTATGTTTTTATTATATCAATCGTTTTACCTATCGGCATCTTCACCGAGTAGAGTAATCACAGCAGAGTCCGCGAGTGTTATAGCAGGAGCTGAAAAAAACTCGCCAACTACGACTAACAGTAATAAAAGGAAGAACGTTTTGTGTATATCCTGAAAAAGAAAAAAATCCATTGTTCGATAGAATGAAAGCAAAAATTGAAAAAAAGAGAAAGAGATAAAAATCTGAAATGGATGGATGGAAAGGAGTATAACAAAAGTTATAAAAATGAATTCTACATATGAGGACTTAAAAAGCCAAGTTTGTTAAACCATTCTATTTCTTCGTACGTCAATGAAATAAAAAACATACTGGTAATCTGTATACGATGGAACTGAAAAGCGGCTTGACCCAACCCTTGTTCTCCTTTTCGTTATAATTAGCGGCATAGGTAACGGCCAGAGGACTTTGTCCGGCTGACCTTCGCACATTTCGTTTGTTTCTGACTAACATTTTGTCCGGGAACGCCTCGTCTTTCCCCTCTTCTCTCTCTTCGAGCTCTTCTTCCTCCAAAGACAGGAGTTTCCGTAGACTCTTCATACTCGACCATGTAGCTTCGTTGTTACCAAAACTGGCACGAAATATTTTCTGATCCTGACGAATTTCACGACGAACCATCGTCTTCTCTTTTGCTGGCTTCATTTTTTCCTTCGTTCGACCTTGATACGCCTTTTTAGGTACTCTGCCTTCTTCGAGGGGCTCGTTCTAAAAAATCGAAATAAAAAAATACCTACCATTAAATTTGTTCGAATTAATCAGGGAATTCATGAAGGATGCGACATTACTTACTTTGAGAAAACGTTTATATTCGAGCACATCAGCGGGACGATTTTTTCGTTGTAGAGCCTCGAAATCGATGATCTTCGCATTAGGATCGCTAGTATCGTCCTCGAAAACCAATTGTTCATACCTCAGATCTCCGGAAGAAGTATTCTCTTCGTTCGAAGCAGCTCGTCGTTTTCTTACTCGATTATTTTCAATATCATAAATTCTACGAGCTTTCCCGTTGTTATAATCATCGATCTTCTTAACTTCATCGGCCTTAGCTTGGCCATCGAATGATTTCGTACGATCGAAGATCTCGTTGTCGTCGGTATTTCGTCTCAATCTTTCGAAGACGACGTTTGCTGCGACCTCCAAATATTCGTCTTCGGTTGCAGCATTGTAACATTCGTCCAGATCGATCGATCTCTTAACGATCCTCTGTCCCGGGCTAGATGCCTTCAAGAAACTAGTATAATTCTCGTTGACCATACAACTCGTGGCAGGAGGTTGAATGAAGCCCAAGGGTAGCGTAAAGATGATCCAACAAGAAAGAGAACCTAGCAGAATCAGCTTACCTTTTTGCCACCTATGAATTTCGAATCGATATAAACTATCTGAAGTATATGAAAAGCTTTATTTTAACGAAATGTGATTTTAAAGATTTTGCAGAAAGTAAGAAAAAAATATCATACGACAGAATATCCGAAGAAGACTCACCTGTCAGCCAAAGAACCCCAGAAAGGTGCACTAAGAAATTCAATGAGAGGTCTGATCCCAATAAGTAAACCACACTGAGCTGCATTCATACCCATTTGCTTGAAATAAACTCCCATAAGAGGAAAGAGAGAGCCGAAGGCCGAGTAGAAGAAGAAATAAAAGGTCTTGACCGTGAGAAGTTCTTGATCGACGGAACCAAAGAGGTATTCTAAGAAGTCACTCTTACCCCTAATCTTGTGCGTGGCTTCCTTAGGTTCGGGATATAGCGTAGGGTCGACCTCACCCTGGGCTTGAGGATCTACCATGGGCCTAACTCCTGGAACCTGAGGAAGATTTCTTGCGGATGCCGTATGTTGCTCATCCTGTCCAATTGTTCCTTCCTGTACGCCATAGTCGTAATCCTCGTGGCCATAGTTCTGCATGGCTTTAATTCACCGGCTAACTTTCTCTCTCTCTCTCTTTTTCTCGTTCTCTTCTCTTTTAGAAGAGAGCTGATAATCTCTTTGCTCTCGTTCGAAAGTTTTTCCGAGTTTATTCTCTCGTATCCTCGATGCCTCTTTCCTCTCGTATAACCACGTCCCAATCCCTTTATAGTACCCAGTCGAATCGATGTCCCGAGCGTGCGCCACCTACTCCATTCGCGAAATCGATAGTTCAGTTAGTGCGCCAGCGCGACTCACTCTTTCGACTTCCTTTAGACAGCCGCGAAATCTCACCCGCCAAAAGCTCTACGTCTTGTCTCGTCTCGACTCTCTGGATACGATATCTCTAGATACGATACATGCCAGTTTTTTTATATGTGCGAATAAAATGTAGTAAAAGGTAATAATAAGAGAGCGTAAGATTCGTAAGAATTTGTTTATAGATTGTTTATAACAAATTGTTAAGTAATTATTAACAATACGGCGAAAATGTATAGTGTAAGATAAGTGCAGAATTCTTATTACGAAAGTTTTCTTTCCAAATTTCTATCTTTCAGTTTTGTACATTGATGATTATTTATAAATTTATCCTTTATTTTAAATAAAAATAAAAAAATTTTAATAAATATATAATTTGCATAATGATAATACAAATTTAAACGATTTTATGACAGTTACGTTCTTATTACGAAACAAAAATTCAATTTAAAAAATTATTAACAAAATCAATTTTATTATACCTATATTATTATATCTATATTATTTAAATAAATAAAGAATAAATTACACTTGAAAATGGCGTTTCTTTCAAGTCTCTACGACTTTTCGTTTTCAAGATATAGCCTTTGAAAGATTTTCATTCATAATTCTTATAGTACAGCTGTTCGTAGTAATAGTAGTAGTAGTAGTAATGTCCAGCTGGGCGGCGTAAATTCTCGGAATTTATATAGGTTAGTATGTCACTGAACCAATTTCAATGAAATTATATAGGTTAGTGAATCAACGTAAACGTTTTCCATTCACATGGGAATATCTACGGAATTAAAAGTCGTAGAGACTTGAAACAAGTATCATTTTAAAGGACAGAATTTTTTCTATTTTTTAGCTTATTGTTAATAATTAATTAACGATTTGTTATAAACAATTTATTGGAAACAAATTTTTACAAACTAAATTCACCTTATTTTGCCAAAAACAGAATTCTGATTGTGACTGATTTATAAACTTACAATAATTAACAAATAATTAATAAACAAATTACTTTTTTTATCGGAGAAACAATTCTTTTTTATATTATAATATTTATAATATATAGGTATAACTCTTGAACTAAAAGTCACAAAGACATGAAACAAATTCCATTTTCACGTGTGGAATTTTTTCTATTTTTTCAACATATTATTAATAATTAACAATTTGTTATAAACAATTTTCATAAACAAATTCTTACGAACTAGGATTATCTTATATTATCAATAAAAAAATTCAGATTGCAACTAATTTATAAAATTGTATTAATTCATAAATATAAATTTTAGCGTAGGACTTAGTTAATCAGAGAACATATTGCAAGCAACAACAACAATTCATATTTTCGAGTACATTTAATAATTTTAACGGATTAGTTAATCAAGGAAAGAGGGAGAGGAAGATTTAATTATTTGTTTTTAAATTGTAAAAGGAAATTCTCATTTTTAATTTTACACATTGTAAACATAAATTTGTTTTGTTTCTTTTGATTTGACGTCGATCTACGCAAGAGTCGCAAAAAAAATACAAAAATCGTACTCATTTGTATATCAAAGTTCATGTTTCGACGAGATAAACTGAATCATACGTTTGTATTCGTATGTACGTATTATGTATCTAAAAAATGATAATATGATAATCGTAAAACGACTCATAAAGGTTGCATTAGAACTGCAAGTTCAGCAATTAATTTATCTTTCGCAATAACAAAATATTGCTCGGGATTGACGTTGCTCATTTTCTTTCGCGGCAAAACTATTATACGTATTGAAAGTGTACACATATATGCACACACACGCGCACACGCACACAAATTTATTACACATATTTCATTTTACGTTTCATTTTCATTAATCATTTTGGGGTCAAAATTTCACCCATGATAATCTTTAATAATTGCGAAGAGACATGCGCCGAAGGGAACTCGCAACGCGAGACGTCACATTCTCCTTTACAACGCGCGGAAGCTTGGACGTCTCTGACCTCCTTTTTCAACGATGACATAATTCGTCTTTATATTTCCTTTTCCGCCCCTTCGTCGATAAAGGGATCGAGCTACGCAAGTACGTACGTACGAATGTAGATTGATGTGCAATATAGATGGAAGTGCAATGTAGAGTTGCAATATAGATGCAATAAAGAAAAAGGAAGCAAGAGGAAGAGAGATAAATAATTTTATCACACATAATATAAAATAAACATAGAAAACTTGGATAGTAGAAAATATAAATACTTTATGAATTATATCGATTGGTTTTGATTTTGTTTTATAACATGGTCTTAATGCACAGGAAACTTATGAACAATTAAATGGCATAAAGTTAATGAGTAAATCAGAGATATTTCATATGTGGCAAGGTTGTTACGATCGATACAAAATTAAGTTCTCATGACATAAAGTATTAGTAAACCAATAGGAAATGTGTCCCTAAATTAGAATATCTCATCGTAATTGGCAACTTTTCTCTGCATCTCTGTCATAATTCATAAGGTTTCCAATAATACCTATCGACTTTTTTTCGAGTGGCCTTTCGAGCGACCTTTTGTATCAGGTTCACTGGAATAATTCGAATTTATAAGAAGGAATCGAGCCGTGAGCCCTTCGCTCTGATTAAAAAAGTGACGAGAAGGATCGATCGATGAGACGACTGACGAACCGTATGCGAGAACGGCACGTGTCTGGAAAGAACGGAATCCAAAGACGCATATACTATATCTATCGCTACTCGAGCTTAGCACGCGTCAGTCGCGTGCGAATCTCTTTCTCTAATCACCGCGATAATGACTCGTTGAAAAGAGCTTCTGTTGTTCAATGAACCTTTCGTTCACCTTTCGATCGATCGATCGATCTCAAAACATAGAGATCTTGAAACGATCAAATTATTTCTAATATCTAAAGCTAGATCATTCGTTACCATTTTTGTACAGTACTTATAAAAAAGGAATAATATTGCCGTGTGAAATTTTTTCATTTAAAAGTTATTCGTATACATTACTTTTGTATATTAAATAGAAATTAATTTAAAACTGATATGACGAAATAATAATAACAATCATAGGACTTTTGAAAAATTTCGTAAAGTAGTCTAATCTAAAGTCTGTTGATTATCGCCTGGCCTATGCATGAACGATGCATGAACGACGTATGAACAGCGTGTGCATGACGTCTCGATGCGTCAGAGAGAAACGAAAACGTTCCATGTTAGTCCTTGACATGACGATCAAATGGACTGCGTTAACAAAATGGCCCTATTCGTATGACGCTTCTTCTGTAAATTTATTTCAATCATCTTTCGTATTTTTAAGAACGATAAAATATCGGAGTAACGAAGAAGAATGGATCTTCAAAAGAAGATTTGCTATAAATAAATAAAAACTTGAATCGTTGATATAAATAAATAATTTGTTTATTCGATTGTCATGCTACAATATTCATAAAATATGTAGATTTAATAACATTTAGACTTAATTATGTATAAATTATGTACAAGTTGAATCGCGTCGATGATGCTTGAATAAACGTGCATGCTTGATGCGAGTCGATTAATTTAGTTTTGCGAGTTTAAGATAACTCGTGGGATCAGATCCATACGAGAACGATCAGGAGTAGTCGCAGAAGTCGATGATGGTGCTGGCTTCGGTGGTCCTTGGAACATGCAGGTTTTGGCTGTTTTTAAAAGACGGCCGTTATTTGCGGTTCGCCAATAAACTGTACGGACTGCCTGCTTTCCGGCTACATAACTAACTGCACCACCGATCAGCATCTATAACGAAAAACGTAACGTTTCGTTAGTCTTCTTTTTTTTTGAAATCTGCAAGTAATTCAGGAGAAATATATCTTAAAATTCGCACATATGCAAATAGTAAATAGCGTGTTACTCTGTAGCACTGTAACAATAATTCCAAATCCAAACGATTAAATGTACATATTTAGAAAAGAAGCAAAGAAGAAACGTACCTTTATTTTAGTATTTGGCTTATACTGGTTTCAATGACTAGATAGTACGAATATAACTGTGCTTCCAGTTATATTTCCAAGTTTCGAAATGCCAGAACAAGGCTTCGATCTTTTGTTTCCTTGTCTTCACCTCATTCGTGATTCTTCGCTTTGGAGTGTGGTAGACTGATGAAAGAGCGCTCACTCCGGATAATTTATACGATAAATCGAGTGTCACGCGTCATCGAGATAGCGTCATTCACGGCGTACGATTCGTTCGTACTACTTGGAAAATCTCTCAGCGATTGGTGCTGGGATAAAGACGTTTTCATTTTTTTTCTTCATTCCCTCGCGTCTCGTCATCCTTCGTCACGAGAAAGATATAGATAAATCGTTAGAAATTCTCTCGAACAAAAGCCGGATCAAACTCGAAACCGTCGTAATTTTTCGAGAAATTTTATTTATTTTTATACGACCGACAATTATAATGACTTTTATATTTTGCGTTTATTTATTTTCGATCGTGATGTCTATTTGTTCTGTTATGTCGCACATAAAATAATTATCTCTCTCTCTCCCTCTTCCTCTCCCCCCCTCCTCTCTCTTTCCTATCGAGTTTGTAGAAAGTAAGTACTTATTATAAGTACATTATCTATCCATCTTTCTTTTCTACCCTCTTCTATCTCGTGAGTATCTTGTGCCCGTCGATAAAAAACGTAGTCCACCTTCAGAGATAATGCTTGAGAAAGTTCCGTTTACGCGTCGATGGAAAGTTTATGACGATTAGAAGAGGTTCACTCGGGTCGCACGACAATTAAAGTAATACATATATATATAAGCGTAACAATTTCGCTAAAGCATTCATGAATAAGACGTAAGATGAGTTTGCGAAGTGTGTCAAGTAAGCAAAATGACATAGTGAAATTTTTACATTTCTTTTCATATATAGTTTTTCAATTATGAAATTGTTGAACAATCGTCGAGAGCTATAAAATTAAAAATTCATACGATATGGTGAAACAATTTACTTGCATAAATGAAACGATTACCGGTGCCAATGAGTCTGGAGCGGTAACAACTCGTTTCGTTATCTTTAAAGAGCACGCTTCTTTCTTATCATAAAGTACTTTATCCACTTTCCATTCGGCTTCATCATTTCTTTCTCTATTTTTCTTCTTTTATCATTTACACGACCATATCGTATTCAAGACAAGATAAATGATAAGATATTGAAAAGATATACTTATAGCTAAAAATAAAAACTTTTAGTCATCATCCATTTTTTCATATATTGATTGTATGTATTGTAAAGACAGATACCTTGTATTTAATATTTGTTTCTTCTTTATGCATAAGAAGCATTTATTGAGAATATTATTCCATTATTGATAAAAACAAATTGCTAACATTTAGATATTCGAAATTAAAAGTTCATGAAAAGTTTTTTACAATGCAAGATTTTATAATTGTTGTCAAAGTCTCATTAACCTTGATAAGTTTTAACGATTGATAATAATTATCTTTCGAGTTTTCAAGAATAAATCTTCACGATTGTAGAACACTTTAAAAGTTTTCTTGATCGAAATAATGAAAATTCAGGAAAATATTCTAAATACTAATTTATTTTTACCAATAATATTAACTTGAATACGTATGTCTGATTAAAAATATAATTTATATAACTTGCAAAAATAAATTATAAACATTTCAATATTTAAAATATTTTATAGACTCCAAGCAATAATAAAAAACCATAAAAGTTAATAACAAATACTCAATAATTGAGAAATAAATGATTAAAGTTTATCGTATATATTGAGATGTATTTAGTATATCTATATATATAAGTGGCTGTAATTGACTATCATGTTGTCGCAAAAATGCTCGATTTGTAACAGGAGCACATAATAGAAAAGGAGGTCGTTCCATAAAAGGCGCGAAAATATAATTCAGAGTGCGACGCTAGATGGTACTAGGAGTATTAAAAAAATCTATTATAAAGGTTTTAACTACTGATTCCCACGCTAGATGGCGGCAGGAGTATTTAAAATTCTATTATTAAGACTTTAGTACTTATTCCCACGCTAGATGGCAGTAGGAGTATTTAAAAATCTATTATTAAGACTTTTAGTCACGCTAGATGGCGGCAGGGGTATTTAAAATTCCATTATTAATACCTTTAGTACTTGTTCCCACGCTAGATGGCAGCAGGGGTATTTAAAACTACATTATGAAAATCTTTAGTGCTTATTCCTACGATAGATGATGCTAAGGATATTAAAGAATGAGAGGATTTCTATTTAAATTAAACTTTTTTATTTTCATTTTCATTCATTAATACATAGAAAATACATTGTATAAGATAATTGTATAGAAACTCGCTTTATCATATAAATTGAGCTTTAATATAATATAATATAATATAAAATACATAGAAATATATGGAAGATAATTATAATTATAAATGTTTAGTAACATAATTAACAATTTCTTTTAATTTTAATATATTTTTTAATGAAATTATTATATTATTAGTAAGAATTGTTTTAAAAGTCGCTATGTAGTGAGAGAACGAGAATTAAATTACCAGAGATAGGTTCTTCATTATTTTTTATGCCATCTAACGTTGGAACGAGTACTAAAAGTCTTAATAATAAATTTTTAAATACCCCTGCCGCCATCTAGCGTGGGAAACAGTAGTGAAAACCTTCATAATAGTTTATTTTAATACCCCTAGTACCATCTAGCGTCGCACTCTGAACTATATTTTCGCGCCTTTTATGGAACAACCTCCTCTTCTATTATGTGCTCCTGTTACAAATCGAGCATTTTTGCGACAACTTGGTAGTCAATTACAGCCACTCATATATATATAGATATACTGAAACATCGCTATATTTGTAAACTTTAATAATTCATTTTTCAGTTATTAAACAATCTTTATTAACTTTTGGGGTCTTATATTATTCTTAAAAGTCTGTAGAACATTTTAAACATCTAAATGTTTATAATTTATTCCTAGATATTAAATAAATTACATTTATTATCAATGAAATATATTTAGGTTAATACGTATGGGTATTATTTATAAAATAATTAATTATTAAGATTATTTCATGAATTTTTATGACATCGTATCAATAAAGAGAGTCCTCAAAATATTCTACATACTATTATTTATACGATTTTTTTCTGAAAATTTCATAAATAATTATTATTAATCGTTAAAACTTATTAATGTTAATGAGACTTTGACAATAATTATAAAATTTTCAATTATAAACAGCTCCCCATGAACATTTAAAATGTTAACAATTTGCTTTTAAAAATTAAGTAAATAGTACTCTTAATAAGTGCTTCTAATTCACAAGAAGATTTCACAATTATTAATTACAAAATCAAAAAATTTTGTGAAGCATTTCAATTAAAATAATTAAATCTACTATTTAAAGCATTTAATAACAGCTCCTTATACTTGATGCGATGATGAGAAAATTACTAAAGATGAGATGTCAAATCTCTTCTATGTCAAATAACTGTTTTAATTTTGCGATAGAATATTTACATAACATTTAAAAAAGAAACTGCAATGAACATAGCGTAAGTACCTGAAACATTAAATATTATTATTACTTGATATCATAATTTACAAAAATTAACATTTTCTTTAAAAATTACAATAATTGAAATTCTAATAATAAACACAAACAATGTATTACATGTCAATAATAGAATTTGTATGCACAATTATTCATTTTTACTGTCTTATGTTTCTAATTATAGATATTTATAATGAAAAATATCAATTACCATCTCCATTACAACAGATACAACTTTAATTTTGCATAATACTGATTTTCTTCAGATATAATAAATTATAAGAACTGGTCAACGATTTGCACTTAGTAGTAACACTATATTTGAATTGTCTCGTCTATAAAGTCACACAGGAGATCTACAATATAAAAATATTATACACAAGAACAAGATCTATAATTCATAACAATTTGAAGTATTGATAGTAAAGTGTAATACCATTTCGTAGGCATTTCAATTTTTAAAATTTGAAGATTGCCTTTTTATGGATGCTTTTTGACGATCTATTACATGAAATAACAAATTAACTGTATGTTCTTCAATGTGAATCAATTTAATAACATTATTAAATACATAGTATCTGCTTTTATATCAGTTTCGAAATTAAATTAATATAGAATGACATTGTCTACAATTACATTGCAAAAAATAACATTGTGCAGTAATACTTATACAACATTGTACAGTTATTGTATAATAACAATGAAACAATAATAATAAAATTTGTTATATTAAATATTCTTGTTGCACAAGTATTAAATAATCTATAGTGTATATTTAATTTTCTAATATTGAAATACAATTTTGAATTTATTTAAACATTATATAACGATTAACGTACCTTGAATGTAAAGTAATATTAATAGAAAATTTCATTAGAAGGAAACTTTAAACTCGCGGTCGAAGGACACTGAAAAAAGCAAAAACAAATGCGCAATCCGTAAATAACTTTGAGTGGCCTTGTAATCAGTCTTTTGTTGTATTTCGGTAAGTGAACGTCGCACCTTTCTCCTTATATACTCGTTCGCTAGAATCATTTCTCTCGTCGATTATTTTACTTTCATTTAAAAAATCTATAGTATTGGTATATACTATTTAAACAATATTGTATTTGTTTTATCGTAATAAATATTAACGTACCCTGAATATAATGCAATTTCTATTAGTATTTTGTTAAAAGTTCAAAACGACAGACAAACATGTGGTTAACTTTTATGGTAGGCAGTTCAATCTTCTATTAATTTTTGTGGTGCTTTCTGAATTCGTTCTTATATTTTCAGATATTACTTCATGTTATAAGAACATTTTTGACTGTAAAATGAAGTGTGTTCTTTAATGGGAATCAATATATAATAATAAAATATTCGTTATACAGTACCTGTTTTTATAATGTATCCAAGTAATATGTAAAACTTTGTACAAGTTTTGTTTATCTATTTTGAATGCACAATAAAAGAACTCTGTCTACAATAAGAATATTTTTTTAATTTCTTCTCATCTATGAGATAATACAGGAGACCTACGAAATAAAAATATTATTTAGAAGAACAAGATTCGACGTTTAAAAAATGTCAGAGTATAGATAGTAAGATGTAATACTTTTATCTATAGATTTAAATTTCTTTACCTTTAAAAGGGATTTTGATAGATGTCCCAACAATATATTATTGTAGAAAAATTTTTTTATATTATTGTAGACAATCTATTACATGAAATGAAATTCATTTGTATGCGATACTCAATTATATTGATTTGTCCATTTAGAATAAATTATTAAGAATGCAAATAATTTTATTGTAATATAATGAGGATAATAGTTTTTCAAAGCAGTAAAAACAATGGGCATATTGTAGTCATAATTATATAGAAAATATTATGTACTTCTTGTATTCATTTAAAACAGATTATATTTGTTAGGAACATTTATGATTTAAAAGGCACATAATATTTTATCAGATCTTTAAATTTAAAAATATTTTGTGTGTTTCAAGTCTGATAAAACATACTAAATGCATAAAATTCTATGCATTTTTAGTGATTATTTTAGTGATTACAATAGAATAAGAATTTTGTCCATAAATCTTTGCTAGGTTTGACAATAACATATCTTTAAGATATTTACTAACACAATTTTCTAGTCTTTTATTACATCATATGTTTATATGTATCGAGATATTAAAAAATTATATTATGTATAGAAATGATATAAGCCAAAATTGCATGTATATACTTCTATATATCATAAATTATAGATTCATTCTTACTGTACATTTTTTTTTACATCATAAGTTAACATGCTTATATTTGTTATGATGTATTACTTTTGTCATGTTTAGATTTTTTCAAGAATAAGTGATTATTAAGTGCATATATGAAAGATGAGCACACTTCTGTATCCATGTATATATATTGCACATTTGCCATAAAAAAATATTATATGTGCCATCTTTTACAATTTATATATATATATATATATATATATATGTATGTATATATATATATGTATATATATATGTATGTATGATGTATGTATGTATGTATGTATGTATGCATGTATTTACGCTTTGTTCACATAGTAGGTATACATATATTATTCTTATAATACAACAAAATACATCTACAGAGATTGGCAAGAAGTAACATAAATTGCATAGAGAGAGATCTGTATAACAATATATACTTATTTGAAACACTTAACACTTGTAAGATATTGAATTTAATATTAAATTAAAATTATAATTTATAATAGTAAAATTGTAGCACCAAAATATTTACATTTTTTAAATCATGTTAACATTACTAGAGCTATTTAAACATCACGTACAATATTGCAAAAGAGAATAACAAAAAAGAAACTAAAAGAACATCTTTCAAATTAATCTATTTATCTGTGCGTTAAGTGATATGTATATCTAATTACGTCTTATGCTCAGACATATGATGACAGTAATATTTATACATTGGTCAATGAGATGTGCTCAAATTTGTCATAAAATGTTATCTTATACTGTTCTCATAACATTTTCAAATAAGACAAACTTGCGTAGTAATAAATTTATAAATCAAAATAATAATTAATATACTATCTTTAAATTACGATTTATACAAATGAAAGATATGGTAAATAATGTCAGCAAAGGCGGCAATCTATCACAGTTCACACAATTTATACGATCTATATCTAATTATAGTCCTTATTTCATAAATAATACTCAGCTAATCTGTAATTTATTAAAGGCTACTTAAAGTTACAAAAAATACGTTTTCGATTATATGTCTCTTTAGGGAAATTTAAAAATTTGCACTTTTCCAATTTCATAATAAAAATATCGCACAAGCCACTGCTGCAAAGCTGATTAACTATAACAATAATCAAGATAATTAGAATTTCTTCCATTAGTAAATGTGCTTCATGCTGAAAAAATATGTGATTTATTTAGAAGAAATACTAATTTTTAATATGTTTTATTTTCTTTGCAGCAGAATCCTACTTAAAATAAATAACTATAGTAATAACATACATTTATATTAATCATTTATTTCTCTATCATTGCAGAAAAAGCATAAAGTTTAATGTAGCCTTTATAAAAGTTTTGGTGTGGAATGATTTGGAAATTTAACTATATCTGTTCATTATGTCTGTGCATGTGTAAATTTATCAATGTAATGATCAATATTCAAACATTACGACATTAAGAACTTAGCTGTCATCAAATTCGTTTTAATTTTCATTTATAAATCATGAATTTCATATTATGAATGAAGACAAACACCATTTACTTTAATACCATTAGTTTCTAATGAAACTTTGTTTTGTTTTTCTTGTTTTATACTTCCTTTATCAGAGTCAAGAATTTTTTTTTCTGTATCATTAACACCTTTTTCTTCAATTTTGCTATAAACATCATTCGAATTATCATGATCTTTTTTTTCTACTTTTTTAATTTCTTTACTCTCTGATTCTGTTTCTGTAGTTTTAATATCTGTATTTATTTGGTCATCACATTTCTCTTTATGAGAATTAAAATCATCAATGGTTGTAAACATGCTATTACAATCAGGACATTTGTGTGATTGTACCATTGTAGAATGGGTTTTCATATGTTTATCAAGTGACAAATATGAAGAACAGATGAAATCACAATCATTGCAACTAATGTTCTCATTTTTATGATCATTTGTTAAATGCTTTTTTAGATCATACCTATTACCAAAAGACTCTTGGCATAATCTACACATAAAAGGTTTTTCACCACTATGCATAGCAACATGAATTTTAAAATACCAATCTGTACTAAAGTGTTTGTTGCAATAATTACATTTCAAGTCTTTTTTTCTACTTTTTTTTCGTAAGTTTTTCTTTATTCCTGATTTTTTACGCTTGTGTGATTCTTGTTTAGGGCTTTCTTCAGGATTGATATTTGACTTATCTATAGTTTTTGGAGATATAAGTGGCTTTATATCTGGTACAGTTAAAGCTGGCACTGAATTATCTGCCATAATACAAAATTTTGGAATGCCTTGTGTTTGATGTAATAATGAAGGCTGTGTTATTAAGTTAGTTATTGGTACGACACGAATGGGTGTTAAAAATGGTTTAGAATGAAACGATGAAGTTGTAACAACATGAGATTGTGATAATAACCAATCATTCAATGATATAGACTGTAAATTGGTTTGAGATGAGTTAGTAAATTTGATAAACTGGCTTGGGATTGTAGTAGTTGAAGTAGTAGTTACAAGTTTGCTGTTCAGTGTAGTAGTTAACTTAGTTTGTGTAATATTATTTTCACTAGAACTCGAATTTTTACTTAGTACTACACTTTGTTGTGGAAATACAAGAGGTATATTTGGCATATATTTTGTAGAGATGTTACTAATGGTATTTGTTTGCTGATTAATTTGATTAAATGAGGAAGTTATGGTAATGCCAGATTGATGAGAAGATTGTGTTTTTGGAATGATAATTAATTCTTCGTTTTTTCTTAAAACATCCATAGCACGATTATATCCTGTTATTGGATCCATGTAATCTTGCTTTTTTGTTTTTGCATCTTCTAACATTTGTAATTCTCTTTCACGCATTCGCTCTTTTAAAAGTTGCGAACTGTCTGCCTTATTATGTCTATATTCATTCTGCCTTTTACAGTTTTTATGGTGTATTCGAGATTTTCGTGTTTTCAGGGTGATACCGCAAATGTCACAAATTTTAGACTTATCGAATCTGTTTAGCTTTATAATTGCTCTACGGCAACGATCATGATCGATACTCAATGCATCACAGGAACTGTTTTTACAATGTTTCCATACAGGTGCATTTATTTCATGTTCTTCTATATTAACAGCTAACATAAGAGATATTCCATCATGGTCTATACATTGTTCAACAGTGACATCACAAGTAATGTTTTCACAAGGTCCATAATGTCCACAATTCTTCTTTTTTCTTTCAATAGGAAGCAATGCAATTTCAGACTTCCCTTCAGTTTTTGAAGGTAAAAGATTTTCATCATCCACATTTTCTTCTTTACTTGATTTAGTAGAAAATACAGTAACATCTGGCTGTTTTATTCTATTTAAATCTGTATTGATACCATTATTTTTACTTCCAAAAGTACTTGTGGAAATATTTACAATATTTGTGTTTGTAATATTTGATGTCAAATTTGATTTTGGTTGAGTATTTAATGGAATAGTCTTAATAATAATATTAGGCTGATTCAGAAGACGTTTTACCGGATCTGACTGTAGTATCTGTAAATTATAAATATTATTATAAAATTATTTGAGTAGATGAAATAGATCATATATAGATTGCAGTTAATTTATTCATCAATTAGTAAATTGTTTTTCTTATGCGATATATTATTATTTTTATATATTTAATTTTACGCTTACTTCCGTTAAAGTCTTCTCAACACTATTCGACTGTAATTTATTTAAGTTGACAAGTTTTGGCAGTGAAGTATAAGCCATTTTAAATACAAATTAACACAGATTTATATTTTTGCAATTCTTGTTAAATGTTTAAAGTATCTATTGTGATACTTTATAAATGATATCAGAAGAACAATTTTAACAAATATTAAAGCAATAATTCGGACTGTTATTTCTTGAGTTCTTTCTGAAAAATAGATAGGAATTAAAAATATTTTATTCTTTTAGGAAAGATAGGTTAGTTGATTACAATCTTCCTTATTGGATATACAAATTAACATAATCAAAAATTAGAAAAAGATATTTAATAAACATTGCATTTACAAACGTTAGATTTACTTTCTATTACCTGTGATCAATGTAAAATCAATGTATAATAATTTATAACAAAAATAAGTATACAATTTTTAAACTCCCAGACATATTCTGAATGATTTGTCTTTTTTTTGTTTAGCATTTTTTCAAGTATCATAATTTGTATATTTTCTGTATACATTGATTAAATAAGACAAATCATTATACCTTACAAAAAATGTAATGAATAATCGTACTGTATATCTACACTTCACCGTGATTGCCGGTAATCGTAAATTCCCAATAGCCATTTTATTAACGAAGTTTTCATATTTACACACGATCATCAATGTGACAGTTCACGACATAACTAAAAGTAGCTGTTAAGGTTGTTCATCACCTCTTGCTTGAAGCGTATGTGACTTCAGCGACAGATATGGATAAAATATGAACTACAAACGCAAGCGGGAAACACTGTCGTTGCCATGAGTCTATCGTATCAGTCTATAAGTTCGTTAGATATAGCCTACTTGCACATAACATAACGATCGGATTAGTCTGAGTTAGAATGGAAAGTGTTAGTGAGATTCAAATTCAAACTTTTCATTTTCACGTTTTCATCCACATTTATATCCTTCTTTAATGATGGTGTATCTATCGCAGTAATTCATGACGACATAGCACCGCATTTATTCTACGATATAAATAAAAAAAGATGATTGTAGTATTACCAGATATGAAAAATGGAAGAACTTTAATATTTAGTTAATTAGAACGAAGATATTCTTGAATTTAACCGAAACAAGCAATCATTCGCTCGATAGTACTTGTATCATACAGAATTTCAATATATTATAAATACTGCAGAAACAGATAAAGGAGAAAAGAATAATAGACTAAATACAAATATATATAATTAATAGAAATACACAGAATAAATAGGAATGCATATAATTAATAGAAATATATAATATAATAATTCAATAAATAAATTTTACGATGATCAGTCCCTCGATGACAGATCACTCGATGATTCATCTTTCGATAATTTAATCTGAACAGAAAACGAGTTAAAGAAGAAAAGAAGAAGAAAAAGAAATAAGAAGAGAGGAGAAGAAAAGAAAAAGAGAAAAAGAGTACTAGAAGATGCCGAGACGGCAGCTCACCCAAAGGCCCACACCAGAGCGCTTCTCCCAAGGGTCTTAACATAGAATGATAATTAATAAAAGTTAATAAAAGTAAATAATAATACAACGAATACGAATGACAACGAATATAAATGTGACAGAAAAGTTTTTTGTGCGTTTCTGTAAAAAAAAATTTAAGAATTATGCTGTATTCAATCTATTTATCTGTTATAGTACGATTAGCAATGTAAAATATAATTAATTTAATGTCTAATTCGAATTAGACAGAAAAGAGATTGAGGAAAAAGAATGAAATACGCAGCCATTCGCCCGGTAGTACTTGCGTCTTATAATTATATATATAATTTAGTT
>NC_057702.1:834691-836124 GCF_014466175.1 Vespula pensylvanica | reverse complement strand
ATGTAAATAACGTAAGTACTGTCGAGCTAATGGCTGCATTTAAATTCAATCAAAGTTTATTGTGTTCTATGATGATTTTAACTATTTTTCCATCTTGTTTATTTCTCGTATCTCAATCGAGATATAAATAGATTAATTTCTTATTTAATAAATTCATTATTACAGTATATATATATATACATATTCAATACGTATAAAATTAAATATATATATGTATACATGTGCAACGTATTTTTATTGATATATATATAATAAAATTGTGTGTGTAAATTATTGTTTGTTTGAATAAAAAATTCCGTCTAGGCTTTCAAATAATTAAGAGGAGCCAGTCGCTGCTATATTTTTCGAGGATGGATTGTGGTCTTATCATATATTTTTTATTTTTTATCAGAAAATGCACAAATTCTTAACTAAAATTTGAAACTAAATTATGATGAACATTAACGTCCTAGTAATTATCTTTTTTCTTACCTTTACAATTTTTATCGTTGATCTAAGGTTATCTATATTTTTTGTTTAAATAATATTTTAACAAAAAGTATTTTATAAAAAAGCAATTCATATATTTTATATTTTTATTGATAGTATATATTCAAGATTCCTCAATTTCTTTATTGCATCATATATCAAAATGTAGTATCACGCGTTTAAATGATTTATAGTAATAGATTGATAATAGAAATAAAAAGTGCATCTACATACTGGTACGTTAAACGGGCGTATTATATTACGTTCTATTGTAGTATAGTATTATATATTTTCTTTTTGTTTCAGATGATCATCGTGGAATTGGCTAAAATCATCTATTTTCGATTTTTGCATACATAGAAAATTAAATTTTATTAGTTTAGGATAGGGTCTTCTTGTTTCATAGATTGGATTAATTAATAGTTCAATTAATAAGCATTCTCTTCGTGTTTGCTCGCGATATTAGCAATGAAATCGGATATTTGCGTAAGTAAGCGTGAGAAAAATAGAATTTCGAACGATGGGTGTGCATCTCGAAGATTGATTTACTCGACGAAAATAAAAGTACCATAATTGAATTCGATTATTCCTTAGTGGAAAAACGAAACCTGCCTAAGGCTTACACGAGATTAGTGATTAATAAAAGTTAATAAAAGTAATTAATATAATAAATAAAAGTATATATTTAATATAATTAATAAAAGTATATAACTAATATAACTAAAAAAAGTATATAATTAATAAAAGTATATAAGAATAAATAGGAATGATAATGAACATAAGGACCACAGAAGATTTCTGTGCGTTCTCTTAGAAAATTAATTAAAAATTTTGTTATATTGAAATTTATTTATCTGTGGAAGTATAACTAACAATTCAAAATGTAATCAATTAAACGTTTAATTGAACTTAGAGATATTGTAAAGATATAGAAATATGCAGCCATCCGCCCGGTAATACTTGCG